>NC_069502.1:396631511-396931511 GCF_027579735.1 Bombina bombina | reverse complement strand
AAGAGTTTTCCCCTTAATGAAATAGACCACCTTACTTATCCTTTCAGAAACACTGAAATAGTATTATTGGGAATTTGGTGAAAGAATTTGGATCCCCCCCTGTGTTTATTGTCCCCCCCCCCATCTAGCTTGAAGAATAGGTGATTACACATGGTTTGACTTTATTTATTATGTTTGTTTAAAATGTATCAGCTTTATAAACGATACAGCATTATTGTGTCATCCTAATTTGCATTTTGTTTTTCTTTGTAAACAATGCATGTGTTTTAATGTATAACCCGATTTCCTTCTGGTTGATCTGTTGTTTGTTGTTTATGTTGATATTGATAATATGTAAAAACTAATAAAAATTATTTAAAGGGACAGTATACTGTAAAATAGTTTTTCCCATAATGTGTTTACAATTGCTTTTTTTACCAACTGCAGAGTAAAAAATGTATGAAAATTAGCTTTTTAAGGCTTATTTGTGTATATTAAAGCTCTGATTTTGTGTTTTGAAGCCACAACCTAATAAAATGGGTTGAGCTTGTAGGTATAATCCGATCTCATCACTGTATCACATTGTGCAAATATACCTGCTTCTTTATCTTATATCTGTCCTTAAAACAATCACCAGTACTTTGAGAGAACAATGGAAAATCAACATTTTATTACCTTATCTCTGCTATATCGCACTGGGAGTGCTATCTCTTCTGCTGGCTGTGTTTACAAAGCTTATCTATAGCTGGTACGCGCGGCCACAAACTTTCAGAATAGGTGGGGATACCACATGCTAAATCAACAATTTCAAATGCCAATATAAGGGTAAAGGAGCTACTTGTAAACAATTTAATACACTCCAGCAGGTAAAGTGGATCATTGGGAACAAATTAAAGGGGAGAACATTTTTGAGTAAACTGTCCCTTTAAAAAAATAAAAAATTAATTCAAATAGTACAGAGGTACTATGTTTATAAAAATTATAACTTAAAATAATTACATAATAAATATATTGTTTAAAATTTGTATTTTTGTTTTTAAAATTAAAGTCAGCTTTTTTTATTATTAAAGTAAGGATATGTGGTACAGGTGGAACTGACTTCTGAGTCGACGGGACGTGCACTTCATGAGCTCCTGATATTAATACTGACTTTAGGGCTAATTAATGGTTATCCATATTATTTATGATCTCTATTCAAGACCCCAAAAATATGTTTTTCAATAATCCTCCTGATGAGGTTTGGAGTCTATGCTGCGGCTACCTTTGTGACCTATGTTCTTTGATAAGGCCACAATCCTGCTGTTAACTGATATTACCATCAAGGCCACAGATGTCAATATGGTGAGACCAAGGTAGCGGGAAAAGTCATTGGAGCTACAATTGTTATTTCTAGAGTTTCAACTTGTTTGAGCTATAATTAGTCATTACGCTTACTAAAGCAAGATTACAAAGCTACAACTGCTTGAGTTACTTTCTGCATTGATATGGAAGAGTTATGCTTTGCTATTGAGCTTTTATTGGAGGACTTTGAGGCAAAAATATGTAAAGGGATTGACAAAATTGTGAAGCCATTCTGCCAGACTTCACCTTTGTCTGTAACATGCCTGCAAGAGGCTACATGTTTGAGAACCACACAACCATTTTTCCCTTGGTACCTGAATCAGGGCAACAGGGTATGCTTGAATGGCCTTACTGAGAAGCTACAGTGACCTGGAGATTGTCCTATACACTGATGGAGTGAAATTGTAAAGATAGTATTAGGGGATAATAGAGGACAGCTTGTTGACCTACAGTCTATAAACGTGCAGTGCCCTGTTAACTCTTTTGGTTTCCCATGATATAGATGTTCACTTAATCTTGTATGTGATTGTTTTGTGACATATTAGGTACTAGCAGAACTCAAATATTTAAAAATAGACCTCAAACATTTGGTACATATAACCTTTAACAGTTTAGAGTGTAGGCTCTTTTATATAATTGTGTGCAGTCATTCATAATTGCAATCATTTTTGGATAACCTGACACATAATTTGTGTTTTATATCAAACAGATTAGTGGTCACTATGGCACATTGTGTAATAGTAGTGGCTAAACACTAACGCCTAGATTTAGAGTTTTGCGGCCAAAGGGGTGCATTAGCTACACGTGCTTTTTTCTGGCCGCACCTTTTAAATACCGCTGGTATTTAGAGTTCACAGAAGGGCTGCGTTAGGCTCCAAAAAGGGAGCGTACAGGCATATTTACCGCAACTTCAACTCTCTATACCAGCGGTGCTTACAGACGCGGCCAGCTTCAAAAACGTGCTCGCGCACGATACCCCCATAGGAAACAATGGGGCAGTTTGAGCTGAAAAAATACCTAACACCTGCAAAAAAGCAGCGTTCAGCTCCTAACGCAGCCCCATTGTTTCCTATGGGGAAACACTTCCTATGTCTGCATCTAACACCCTAACATGTACCCCGAGTCTAAACACCCCTAACCTTACACTTATTAACCTCTAATCTGCCGACCCCGCTATCGCTGACCCCTGCATTTTATTATTAACCCCTAATCTGCTGCTCCGTATACCGCCGCAACCTACATTATCCCTATGTACCCCTAATCTGCTGCCCCTAACACCGCCGACCCCTATATTATATTTATTAACCCCTAATCTGCCCCCCACAACGTCGCCGCCAGCTACCTACAATAATTAACCCCTAATCTGCCGACCGCATCTCACCGCTACTATAATAAAGTTATTAACCCCTAATCCGCCTCACTCCCGCCTCAATAACCCTATAAGAAATAGTATTAACCCCTAATCTGCCCTCCCTAACATCGCCGACACCTAACTTCAATTATTAACCCCTAATCTGCCGACCGAATCTTGCCGCTACTGTAATAAATGGATTAACCCCTAAAACTAAAGTACAAAAAATAAAAAAGAACTGTTACAAAAAATAAAAAAATATTTACAAACATTAGAAAAATATTACAACAATTTTAAACTAATTACACCTACTCTAAGCCCCCTAATAAAATAACAAAGCCCCCCAAAATAAAAAAATGCCCTGCCCTATTCTAAAATTAAAATAGAAAAGCTCTTTTACCTTACCAGCCCTGAAAAGGGCCCTTTGCGGGGCATGCCCCAAAGAATTCAGCTCTTTTGCCTGTAAAAAGAAAAACATACAATACCCCCCCCCCAACATTACAACCCACCACCCACATACCCCTAATCTAACCCAAACCCCCCTTAAATAAACCTAACACTAAGCCCCTGAAGATCTCCCTACCTTGTCTTCACCTCACCGGGTCCCGATCTGTCCAGAAGAGCCTCCGATGTCTTGATTCAAGCCCAAGCGGAGGGCTGAAGAGTGACGTCCATCCTCGGGCTGAAGTCTGGATCCAAGCGGCGGCTGAAGAAATCCATCATCGGGCTGAAGTCGGAAGTCCATCATCGGGATGAAGACATCTATCAAGCAGCATCTTCAATCTTCTTTCTTCCGGAGCGGAGCCATCTTCTTCCCAGCCGACGCGTATCCATCCTCTTCTAACGACGCCTACTCGCCGAATGACGGTTCCTTTAAATGACGTTATCCAAGATGGCGTCCCTCGAATTCCGATTGGCTGATAGGATTCTATCAGCCAATCGGAATTAAGGTAGGAATATTCTGATTGGCTGATGGAATCAGCCAATCAGATTCAAGTTCAATCCGATTGGCTGATCCAATCAGCCAATCAGATTGAGCTCGCATTCTATTGGCTGATCGGAACAGCCAATAGAATGCGAGCTCAATCTGATTGGCTGATCCAATCAGCCAATCGGATTGAACTTGAATCTGATTGGCTGATTCCATCAGCCAATCAGAATTTTCCTACCTTAATTCCGATTGGCTGATAGAATCCTATCAGCCAATCGGAATTCGAGGGACGCCATCTTGGATGACGTCCCTTAAAGGAACCTTCATTCTTCAGTTGGACGTCGGAAGAAGAGGATGGATCCGCGTCGGAGGTCTTCAAGATGGAGCCGTTCATCATCGGATGAAGATAGAAGATGCCGCTTGGATCAAGATGGTTGCCGGTCCGGATCTCCTCTTCTTCCCGGATAGGATGAAGACTTTGGAGCCTCTTCTGGACCTCTTCAGCCGCCGCTTGATAGAAGACTTCAGCCGGATTATGGATCGCCAGCCCCCGCTTGGGCTTGGATGAAGATTTCGGAGGCTTGGATCAAGACTTCGGAGGACGGATCGGTGAACCTGGTATGATGAAGATAAGGTAGGAAGATCTTCAGGGGCTTAGTGTTAGGTTTATTTAAGGGGGGTTTGGGTTAGATTAAGGGTATGTGGGTGGTGGGTTGTAATGTTGGGGGGGTATTGTATGTTTTTTTTTACAGGCAAAAGAGCTGAATTATTTGGGGCATGCCCCGCAAATGACCCTTTTCAGGGCTGGTAAGGTAAAAGAGCTTTGAACTTTTTTAATTTAGAATAGGGTAGGGCATTTTTTTATTTTGTTTTTTTGTATTTTTGTTATTTTATTAGGGGGCTTAGAGTAGGTGTAATTAGTTTAAAATTGTTGTAATATTTTTCTAATGTTTGTAAATATTTTTTTTATTTTTTTGTAACTTAGTTCTTTTTTATTTTTTGTACTTTAGTTAGTTTATTTAATTGTATTTATTTGTAGGTATTGTATTTAATTTATTTAATGATAGTGTAGTGTTAGCTTTAATTGTAACTTAGGTTAGGATTTATTTTACAGGTAATTTTGTTATTATTTTAACTATTTTAGCTATTAAATAGTTATTAACTATTTAATAGCTATTGTACCTGGTTAAAATAAATACCAAGTTGCCTGTAAAATAAATATTAATCCTAAAATAGCTACAATATAATTATTCGTTATATTGTAGCTATATTAGGGTTTATTTTACAGGTAAGTATTTAGTTTAAAATAGGAATAATTTATTTAATAATAGTTAATTTATTTCGTTAGATTTAAATTATATTTAACTTAGGGGGGTGTTAGTGTTAGGGTTAGACTTAGCTTTAGGGGTTAATACATTTATTATAGTAGCGGTGAGGTGCGGTCGGCAGATTAGGGGTTAATTATTGTAGGTAGCTGGCGGCGACATTGTGGGGGGCAGATTAGGGGTTAATAAATATAATATAGGGGTCGGCGGTGTTAGGGGCAGCAGATTAGGGGTACATAAGGATAACGTAGGTGGCGGCGCTTTGCGGTCGGCAGATTAGGGGTTAATTATTATAGGTAGCTGGCGGCGACGTTGTGGGGGGCAGGTTAGGGGTTAATAAATATAATATAGGGGTCGGCGGTGTTAGGGACAGCAGATTAGGGGTACATAAGGATAACGTAGGTGGCGGTCGGCAGATTAGGGATTAAAAAAATTTAATCGAGTGGCGGCGATGTGGGGGGGCCTCGGTTTAGGGGTGCATAGGTAGTTTATGGGTGTTAGTGTACTTTAGAGCACAGTAGTTAAGAGCTTTATGAACCAGCGTTAGCCCAAAAAGCTCTTAACTCCTGGTTTTTTTCTGCGGCTGGAGTTTTGTCGTTAGATTTCTAACGCTCACTTCAGCCAAGACTCTAAATACCGGCGTTAGAAAGATCCCATTGAAAAGATAGGATACGCAAATGGCGTAGGGGGATCTGCGGTATGGAAAAGTCGCGGCTGGAAAGTGAGCGTTAGACCCTTTCCTGACTGACTCCAAATACCAGCGGGCGGTAAAAACCAGCGTTAGGAGCCTCTAACGCTGGTTTTCACGGCTACCGCCCAACTCTAAATCTAGGCCTAAGTGCAGCTGCCTTTGCTAGCAAGCAAATTAGTATGTTGATATGTAAAAGACAGTGGCATGTGACCTATGGGCACAACTCTGTGCCTTCTACCTAGTTTACTAATTTCCCATGATACAGAAGGTCTCTTGCTCCTATTTTATGTAATCACTCAGTGAAGTGTTGGGTACTAACATAGCTTAACTATTAAACATGCCTCTAACAGTTTAGCGTGTACATCCATACATGTAGGAGTCAGTAGACACTTTTATTTCCAGTAACCTTTAGTAAATTTGACACTGACGGTTTATTTTATATCATGAGTGCCATACATTCTTTTCCTGTAGAACTTTGATACAGATATTACTCTCTTGTGTTATATTGCTTATTTTATTATACACTACTTATTGAGGTCCATGAGAGACCTATAATTTGTATACAATCCTCCTAATGAATGATGCTTCTGGTGCATATAGTGTGGCCTCCTCCCATTCTAGGAGGTAATAAAATATAGGTATATAAACTTTATTTTGCTGAGCGGATATTTAGACATGGCGCTAAGCTCTTGCTGTTTGCTTTCTGTACTTCTAACACCTGCAAAAAAGCAGCGTAAAGCTCAGTAATGCAGCCCCATTGATTCCTATGGGTAAACACATTTTATGTTTACACCTAACACCCTAACATGAACCCCGAGTCTAAACACCCCTAATCTTACACTTATTAATTTAACCTCTAATCTGCCGCCCCCGACATCCCCGACACCTACATTATTCTTATTAACCCATAATCTGCCGCTCCGGACATCGCTGCCACTATAATAAACATATTAACCCCTAAACCACCATGCTCCTGCCTTGCAAACACTAGTTAAATAGTATTCACCCCTAATCTGCCGCCCCTAACATCGCCACCACCTACCTACATTTATTAACCCCTAATCTGCCGCCCCAACGTCACCGCCACTATACTATATTTATTAACCCCTAAACCTAAGTCTAACCCTAACCCTAACACCCCCTAACTTAAATATAATTAAAATAAATATAAATAAAACTTACTATCATTACCTAAATAATTCCTATTTAAAACTAAATACTTACCTGTAAAATAAACCCTAAGCTAGCTACAATATAACTAATAGTTACGTTGTAGATAGCTTAGGGTTTATTTTTATTTTACAGGCAAGTTTTTATTAATTTTAACTAGGTAGAATAGTTACTAAATAGTTATTAACTATATACTAACTACCTAGCTAAAATAAATACATATTGACCTGTAAAATAAAACCTAACCTGTCTTACGCTAACACCTAACCTAACCCTACAATTAAATACATTTTCTAAATTAAATACAATTAACTTAATTCAATACAATTAGCTAAATTACAAAATAAAACACTAAATTACAGAAAATAAAAAACAAATTACAAGATCTTTAAACTAATTACACCTAATCTAATAGCCCTATCAAAATAAAAAAATCCCACCCAAAAAACAAAAACAAAACGTAGCCTAAACTAAATTACCAATAGCCCTTAAAAGGGTCTTTTGCGGGACATTGCCCCAAAGAAATCAGCTCTTTTACCTGTAAAAAAAAAATACAAACAACCACCCCAACAGTAAAACCCACCACCCACACAACCAACCCCCCAAATAAAACCCTAACTAAAAAAAAACCTAAGCTTCCCATTGCCCTGAAAAGGGCGTTTGTATGGGCATTGCCCTTAAAAGGGCATTTAGCTCTATTGCTGCCCAAACCCCTAATCTAAAAATAAAACCCACCCAATACACCCTTAAAAAATCCTAACACTAACCCCCGAAGATCCACTTAAAGTTTGAAGAGCCCACATCCATCCTCAACGAAGCCGGGAGAAGTCTTCATCCAAGTGGCAAGATGTCCTCAAAAAAGTCAGAAGAAGTGGTACTCCAGATGGGCAGAAGTCTTCACCCAGGCGGCATCTTCTATCTTCATCCTTCTGACGCAGAGTGGCTCCATCTTCAAGTCATCCGGCGCAGAGCATCCTCTGCAATTGACGGATTTTTCTACAATGAAGGTTCCTTTAAATGACATCATCCAAGATGGCATCCCCTAGATTCCGATTCCAAATTCTATCAGCCATTCGGAATTAAGGTTGAAAAAATCCTATTGGCTGATGCAATCAGCCAATAGGATTGAGCTTGCATTCTATTGGCTGATTGGAACAGCCAATAGAGTGTGAGCTCAATTCTATTGGTTGATTGGATCAGCCAATAGAATTGAAATTCAATCCTATTGGCTGATTGCATCATCCAATAGGATTTTTTCAACCTTAATTCCGATTGGCTGATAGAATTCTAACAGCCAATCAGAATCTAAGGGACGCCATCTTGGATGACGTCATTTAAAGGAACCTTCATTGTAGAAGAAGCCGTTGATTGAAGAGGATGCTCCGCGCCGGATGTCTTGAAGATGGAGCCGCTCTGCGTCGGAAGGATGAAGATAAAAGATGCCGTCTGCGTGAAGACTTCTGCCCGTCTGGAGGACCACTTCTGCCGACTTCGTTGAGGACATCTTGTCGCTTGGATGTAAACTTCTCCCGGCTTCGTTGAGGATGGATGTGGGCTCTTCAAAACTGTAAGTGGATCTTCGGGGTTTGTGTTAGGATTTTTTAAGGGTGTATTGGGTGGGTTTTATTTTTAGATTAGGGGTTTGGGCTGCAATAGAGCTAAATGCCCTTTTAAGGGCAATGTCCATACAAATGCCCTTTTCAGGGCAATGGGGAGCTTAGGTTTTTTTAGTTAGGGTTTTATTTGGTGGGTTGGTTGTGTGGATGGTGGGTTTTACTGTTGGGGTGGTTGTTTGTATTTTTTTTTTACAGGTAAAAGAGCTGATTTCTTTGGGGCAATGCCCCGCAAAAGGCCCTTTTAAGGGCTATTGCATTGGTAGTTTAGTTTAGGCTAGGGTTTTTTTTATTTTGGGGAGACTTTATTATTTTGATATGGCTATTAGATTAGGTTAATTAGTTTAAAGATCTTGTAATTTGTTTTTTATTTTCTGTAATTTAGTGTTTGTTTTTTTGTAATTTAGCTAATTGTATTGAATTTAGTTAATTGTATTTAATTTATGGAATTTATTTAATTGTAGGGTTAGGTTAGGTGTTAGTAAAACAGGTTAGGTTTTATTTTACAGGTCAATTTATATTTATTTTAGCTAGGTAGTTATTAAATAGTTAATAACTATTTAGTAACTATTCTACCTATTTAAAATAAATACAAACTTGCCTGTAAAATAAAAATAAAACCTAAGATAGATACAATGTAACTATTAGTTATATTGTAGCTAGCTTAGGGTTTATTTTATAGGTAAGTATTTAGTTTTAAATAGGAATTATTTAGGTAATGATAGTAATTTTTATTTATATTTATTTTAATTATATTTAAGTTAGGGGGTGTTAGGGTTAGACTTAGATTTAGGGGTTAATAAATTTAGTATAGTGGCGGCTACGTTACGGGCAGCAGATTAGGGGTGAATAAATGTAGGTAGGTGGCGGCGATGTTAGGGGCGGCAGATTAGGGGTTAATAATATTTAACTAGTGTTTGCGAGGCGGGAGTGCGGTGGTTTTGGGGTTAATATGTTTATTCTAGTGGTGGCGATGTCGGGAGCGGCAGATTAAGGGTTAATAATTTTCTTTTATGGTTTGCGATGCGGGAGGGCCTTGCTTTAGGGGTTAAGTGGTAGTTTATAGGTGTTAGTGTACTTTTTAGCACTTTAGTAATGAGTTTTATGCTACAGCTTTGTAGTGTAAAACTCATAACTACTGACTTTAGAATGCGGTACGAATCTTGACGGTATAGGGTGTACCGCTCACTTTTTGGCCTCTGAGGACAAGCGTGTAATACCAGCGCTATGGAAGTCTCAATGAAAAAAGACTATACGCGATTTGCGTAAGTTGATTTGCGGTAAGGCCAAAAAAGTGTGCGGTGCCCTTAAATCTGCAAGACTCGTAATAGCAGTGGTAGTAAAAAAGCAGCGTCATGAGGCATAACGCTGCATTTTTACTCATAACGCAAGACTCGTAATTTAGCCGAGTGTTATTTAACAGACTTTGAAAATGTGTACTTTCATGAATGATATAGAGCATTTGTAATGGACAAATACAGTGGCATATTTTGGCTTAGAGAAACACCGCACTTGCCTAGGGCGGCAGATTTTGGGGGGGCAGCACTAATCTGCAATATTCTTTGTCAAAATCACATACCTTCAGCCATTGAACTGCTTCCTTTCCTTATATTTCTGGTATGGTCTGTGTAACAGATGATATATTTGGAACAGCTATTTTTACTGCTGGATCTATTCGTTCCACCTATTTTACAACAATTTTATTATTTTTACATAACGTTTAAATAGTACATTTTTGCAAATTACAAAATCAATGTTATCAAAATGAGAGGGACTTTACATAAATATTTTAAATAACTAATAAAGGGACATACATCAGGTTTTTAATATAAATATTATTATTTTTATTTGGAAAACTACAAAACAAACTGTTGCATACCAATTTATGGCTAGATCTGGGGCAAAATTACATATGCGGCATCGACTGCAAAAGCCGGTGATGCCAGTTTTTTCACGGTTTTGGTATCACATATACGGCGCAGCATATAAATGTGGCGCGTATATTTCACCTATCGCCCACAATTTTTACTCCTATAAGCTAACATAGAACCGCGTTGCAAATCGGTATCACATATTCAGTGAAAGGATTTATGCCGCGAAAATGGAGAAATTTTACTCCATTTTCACCTCGCCACACATAGGCAGGTGCAACAAGCCTTGCGCTGAAAATGTGAGCACCTTAACTCCCTGAAAATATTAACTAACACCTAACGCATGAGAAATATCTATCTACCTGTCAACCGCAATCCCCCACCACAATAACTAATAATGTACATTAACCCCTAATTCACCAACCTCCACATCGCAATAAATGTATTAACCCCTAATCTGCCATTAACCCACATCGCAATAAACCTAATATTTGAAGAATTAAATCAGCCAATAGGAATGCAAGGGACACCATATTTAAATGTGTACCTTGAATTCACTATTCAGTGTACGGTGGCGATCGTACGAAGAGGATCCTTCACACTCCATTGCTCCGCAGTCACCGGGCCTGCTCCGCGCTCATCTCCGATCCACGCCGACTTGATCCTGGATGAAGAAGAAAGTGGTCCCCGCTTGGAAGAAGATGTCAGCTGCTTGGAAGAAGACTTCACCGCCTGGAACAGGACCTTCTCTGCCAGACTTCAGGAAGAGTGAGTACCTATTGGGGGTTAGAGTTAGTATTTATTTATTTTTTTGGGGGGGGGGGATTAGGGATTTATTGGGCACTCTTAAAAGAGCTGAATGACCTTTTATGGGCAGTAAAAGAGCTGAATTCCCTTTTAAGGGCAATGACCATACAAATGCCCTTTATGGGGCAATGGGTAGTTTAGGATTTTTAGTGTTAGGTTTTTATATTTTGGGGGGTTTGTTGGGTGGTGGGTTTAACTGTTAGAGGGGGGACTTAGTATTTGTTAAGGGAAAAGAGCTTTTTAACTTAGGGCAATGCCCTACAAAAGGCCATTTTAAGGGCTATTGGTAGTTTAGCATTAGATTAGGGGGTGTTTTTATTTTGGCGGGGCTTTTTTATTTTCATAGGGATTAGGTTTAATTTTTTTAATTTTGATAATTTTGTGTATTATTTTCTGTAATTATTTTTTTATTTTTGGTAATTTTAGATTAATTTAATTTTTATTTTTTTATTTTTAAGTAATATTAGCTTTTTATTTTAATTGTAACTTAGTATTTTTTAATTTAGGTAATTGGGGTTAATTTAGGGGGTGTTAGGTTAGGGGGTTTAGTAATTTAATAAGTTATTTGCCTTGTGAAGGTTTTTTGCGGATTAGGGGTTAATAGATTTATTAGGTTTATTGCATTGTGTGAGTTTGGCGGGTTGGGATAGTAGTTTTTTAAGTTGATTGCGTTGTGGGTTAATGGCGGATTAGGGGTTAATAGTTTTATTAGGTTTATTGCAGTGTGGGTTAATGGCAGATTAGGGGTCAATACATTTATTAGGTTTATTGCAATGTGGGTTAATGGCGGATTAGGGGTTAATACATTTATTAGGTAGTTGGCGATGTTGTGGTTGGCAGATTTAGGGGTTAATACTTTTACTAGGTAGATTGCGACGTGGGTGAATGGCGAATTATGGGTTAATAGTTTAATTAGACATATTGCGTTGTGGGGGTTGTCGGTTTAGGGGTTAATACATTTATTATTAGTTGCGATGTAGGGGGATTACGAATACAGTTTTTTTTTGTGTCAGGATTATTTTTGGGAGGAGGGTGAGAGATTTGATATTTTTTTTATTTTCTTAGGCGCCAGCATTTTTTAAAGTGCCGTAAGTCACTGGTGACTCCAGAAATATTTATGCTCATTTCTGGATCGATAGTTTATCCAATTTATGGCACTTTATGAACTGCCAGCACCGTATATTTGATACCCTGATGTGCACGGTTAAATTACAGGCGGCGCGGGTTTCAGCAGTTACGCTGAAGCCTGCGCCGTATATGTAACTCGCCCTACGAGTAAGGCGAAGAATAGAAGTAAGTTTTTTCAGCGTGCTTATTACAAGTTAAAAGTAAAAAATTCTTGCTCATGAGATAACCCGACAACCGCAAAAAGCCGACGTTAGAATATTGCAACCCGTTAACGTATTCTCCCATGGACTTCATGGAGTGCAAAGAGTGGAAAAAACATAACACCCTTACTTGTGTGCAAACCTGATCACATATTCTCAAGTTCACTAAACTGACATGAAATATGAATATTTCACATTCCAATGTTCTTCACATAGAAAAATATGTTCTATTTATTCATATAACAAATGTAAGTAGCAAGGGTATTCACTGTAAAATATGTCCAATACGCTAGAAACTGCGTTATGTTAGTGACGCTTGTTAGCCTTTTTAATACAGTTAGGATGGCGGTCTTAAAGCAACTTGATTAATAGTATGGCGACCAGTCCTGTTATCCATCAACAAACACACTGTTAGAACAAAGTTCTTGGGTGGGTCGGTATGTAGCGGAAACAAAACTCTTGTGCTGACTACAACAAACAAACAATTAGTTGTTAATTAGTTAGAGGTGGAGTTTGGATAACCAATAACATTTTAGGCAGTACTTTTTAAACCGAAATGTATCACAAAATGATAGGCTATGACTACGGCTATATGCTGAAACGCGTAAGCCAATTTTGCTACACTTGTTCTAACTAATTACAGGGTACTGCTGTCCTGTATTGTTTTTAAATTTTTGGAATAAAGATATTTGTTTTACTTTATGGCGTTGGTGCTCTCCAGTTATTTGAAAATTATCTATTTATTCATAAACACATATTTCTATATTATATTATATTTTGGTACAATATATATCTATACCTATATTAGGAATAGATATTTATAAATACAAAGAACATATTCCCTTATGTGAAGAACATTGAAATGTGAAATACTTATAGCACATACACACTTTATTAAATATGAATATTGCATAAATATGATTTCTACTTGACTTCAAAGGACTCCAATTCACTTATAAAGTATATCTGTGTACCGTCATATGTGTTTCTGTGTTATATGTGTGTGTGTGTGTGTGTGTATATATATATATATATATATATAGGTAATGTGTAATAAGTCCGCTGCAAGGAAAACACATCAGCCGCCTTGTTTGCAAGTAAAAACCGACTTTATTTAAAGTCAAATTACTGGGTACAAGTTTGCTCGGGAGGGAGCACTAAGAATGAAACGTCCGACGCGTTTCCTGCCCGGAGGCACTTCGTCAGGGACTAATGCAGAATGAATTCCTTAGTTCTTATAAACATTTAGCATTTCCTGTTACGTATGCTTACCTGCGTTACAGCACACCTGTTATCTTAATTAGGACAAATACACCGCGGTGTTGGTCTCTTCACACACAGCTAGTCCGCGCATGCGCTACGGACCTCACACAGCTACTTTGCAATGTATCTATTAGTAACTCTGTCTGACCAATCGCTGTATGTGAAAAAATCAAAACGTTCCCGGTTGTTGCTGTATAAAGTAACACTGGCAAAGCAATTGCGCAACAGTGTCTATAGAATCATTTCCAGCCAAATGTTTATAGACATTATAAAAAATTTGTAAGAACAAATATAAATAAATGAATTCAAACAAAATTGGTATCTAAAAATACTATTCTTATACACGATCTTTATCTCTTTACTTGTTTAAAAATAATTCCGTTATTATAGTTGTGAGGGGAAAAGAGAATGAAATTCACTAAGTTACCCTCCCGTGGGAGTAGATCCACCAATCAATACTTAATAATTGTGTCCTATTTGTGTTTGATTTTATTGTGTTGCACCGCATTGCCTTTCTTTTATATATATGTATATATATTTCCTAATTCAGATTACTTGTATAGAACTACAATTCCACCCTCTTGAATATGCTCAAAAAAAAATTATTTATTAATTTATTTGTTTCAGTGTGTGTTAATGGTGTTACATAGTGAACGAATGTATGTCTCAGTGACAAGTTGTGTATGATTTAAGTGTTACACATCTACTACAGAAAAAATGTTTATGATCTAAAAAATATTATTATCTTTATTACTGTGACAGTGTAAAAATATGTGTAATGTGTATTGGTGTAATATGATAAAATATGACTCTCTCTGTGTGCTAAAATCTTAACTATGTTAAATCTTGTGGGTCAATATCACTATTCTAACTACCTAATCTCTCTATACTTAAGGTGTATCCCCCTTATACAGTGTTTAAGGAAAAATATGTATTCAAGGTTAAAATTTCTTCTACTCTTACCAAAACCAATTTAATGGAAAATTTGAAAAAAATGAAAAATATAAAAATTAAAAAACTTGGACTATAGCCCTTGCTATGATTCCTAATACTATTCGCCATCACCCCATAATATGTGACTCATCGCTAATGAAAGTATTGTCATTCTTTGATTCTATTGCGGAATTGGTGCTGTATCATCTAAATATTGTATACTTATAGTACAGTGCAACACAACAATTTATTTTTCATTCTAGATTTTTAAATTTTGGTATTCGATTTCATTGTGTTATTTCTGGTGGTCATCTTAGCCTTTTTTGGTGTTGGGTATCTTTGAACCTTTGGACTTATGAATTTTCATATCCCTATTACATTACTTTCAATCCATGAATATTATTAAAAGGTGCTAATGATACTAGTATTACCTCTTAATCTGGACTGTTAGATTCACTTAGTCCACAAAATACCTGAGATCTGTGATCTTATTAATTCCTCGGGGGACCCCTGTGGACAAATGAAAAATCCAAAATGCCTCTTTCCTATTTAATGCAGCTGTTCTGTCTCCCCCTTTGGGGCTTTTGATGGCTGTGTCAATGCCTTGAAACCCTAGTACTGTGCCTATGTTGATGTCATTTACGGGCATTCCCATAGAGTTAAAATGTGCAACAAAATGTTTTGCTATGGGTGTTTTGGGGGGATCTTGTTTGATTGATATTAAATGTTCACGGATTCGATCTTTTAATAATCTTGTGGTTCTACCCACATATTGTTTATGACATAGATTGCAGGTAATTAGGTAAACCACAAAGTTAGAATGGCAAGTCATCCTATGTCTAATATCAAAAGTTTTGCCTGTAACAGTAGACTTAAATGAATCACCTGAGATAACAAAGTCACAGCTTTTACATGGTTTTCTTTTACATTTGTAAAATCCATTTTGACTTTGTAACCATGTGGCTGTATGCTTTCTAGAGAAATCCCTAGTTAATTGATTTCCAATAGTTCTCGCTCTCTTACTGACACATCTAATTCCTTGTTTCTTCATCACCTCTTGTAAGAGTGTATCCTTTTCCAAAACTGGAATATATTTTCTGATTATCTGATTAATATGTGTAAACTGCCTGCTGTAGCTAGTGGTAAAAGTAATTGGACCCTCTGTGTGTTGCCCAACATTATGTTGATTTCTTGTATTGTGTTTCCTATTGCTATCTTTTAGTAGATGTTCTCTACTCATGCTTTCTACTTCTTTACTTGTCTGTGAGAGTATGGTCTTATCATATCCCCTAACAATAAGTCGTTTAGAGAGTGAGTCTGCTTGTTCTTTATACGCGTCCAGTGAAAGTGCGCTTTTTTATTATCCAGTATATATATATATATATATATGCAGTATATATATATATATCTATATATATATATATCTGTAAATACATATATCCACATATAAATACATATATACAAATGTACACAATTATTCACATATATAAATACATTTTAGACATGTATATGTAATGCATGTATGTTTATGTTAAAGCCCTTTGCCTGCATTTTTTTCTAACACTTCAAACCTCGTATGTTTGAGCCATTATTATTTTTTATGCAACATTTTTTTTAAATATTTTTATTAGACAGTGTTATTATGAGTGTAACTGTACTTTTCAATGTAATTTTCACTCATAATCTAGCTTGTTT
This sequence comes from Bombina bombina, assembly GCF_027579735.1. Lineage (NCBI taxonomy): Eukaryota > Metazoa > Chordata > Amphibia > Anura > Bombinatoridae > Bombina > Bombina bombina. The sequence goes on along the minus strand of NC_069502.1, from coordinate 396,915,213 downwards.
ATTTAAATCTCTTCAGTTGCATGCCAACACTATCACAACTATCATAGTGGTTCATTTAAAACCAGTATCATATGTCTTTTTTACAGGTCTGTACTAATACTTAGTTTTATTTCATTGTAAGAACATTTGTTTCTTAATGTTCCTTTAAAGGTTTGATCCAAGATTTTAGCTTAAAGGGACACTAAACCCAAAAATTTACTTTCATGATTCAGATAGAGAATACAAATTTAAACAGCATTCCAATTTACTTCTATTATTTATTTTGCTTATTTTATTTAGATATCCTTTGTTGAAGAAATAGCAATGCACATGGGTGAGCCAATCACACAAGGCTTCTATCAGCAGCTACTGAGCATATCTAGATATGCTTTTAAGCAAAGATTATTAAGAGAATAAAACAAATTAGATAATCGAAGCAAATTAGAAAGTTGTTTAAAAATGCATGCTCTTTCTAAATCATGAAAGAGAAAATTTGGGTTTCATGTCCCTTTAAAGGCAACATATTTTATCATCTTTATTAAAAAGCAACAGTTGATATAGCGGATCATGTCTGCTGCACATCGATAAATGCCAACAGCATACGCTGTCGGCATTTATCATTGCACAAGCAGTTCTTGTGAACTGCTGGTGCAATACCGCCCCCTGCAGATTCGTGGCCAATCGGCCACTAGCAGGGGCTGTCAATCAACCCGATCATATTCGACCGGCTTCATTTCTGTCCACCGCCTCAGAGCAGACGGACAGGTTATGGAGTTTATGTGTTTAAGTTATTTTAGATCACTGGTTTTCAAATCTGTCCTCAGGCCTCCCCAACAGGTCAGGTTTTCAGGATTACCTTGGGTGAGAGAAGGTAAAATAACCATGTTTACTAATCAGCTGATTATTTCACCTGTGCTCTAGTTCAGATATCCTCAAAACATGGACTGTTAGGGAGGCCTGGGGACAGGTTGAAAACCAGTGTTTTAGATCCTTAAATTGTGTTATATTTGTGTCAGTTCGCATCATTAATCCAAACAAAACATTTCTAAGTAGATTGTTCTTTTAAAGGTACAAGGGGCATAACACACATAGATTTTCTTTGTTCCATCTAAAACAGATTACTATAGATGGTAACATAGTGTTTTTTGTTTAACTGGATGCTCCTGTGCTGAATAAACCAACTTCTTTAGTTAATCTTTTTAATGCAACAATATTTATAAGGACATGAAACCCAAACTTTCTTTCATGGTTTAGAAAGAGCATGCAATTTTAAACAGCTTTCCGGTTGACTTCTATTATTCAATTTGCTTAATTCTCTTGATATACTTTGTTAAAAAACATATCTAGATAGGCTCATTAGCTGCTGATTGGTGGCTGCACATAGATGCCACGTGTGATTGCATTATCTGAAGAATGTAGCAAAATAAAAAATAGAAGTAAATAAGAATGTTGTTTAAAAATGTTATTCTCTATCTGAATGATGAAAGAGAAATGCTTAAAGGGACATGATACTCAAATGCTAAATCCCTTGAAAGTTATGCAGCATAACTATAAAAAGCTGACATTAACATTCTCTATGTAAAAAAGGGAAGATATTTTACCTTACAATTTATTCAGCTCACTAGAGTAAGTGTTCTGTGAACAGTTAAAGGAATAGTATAGCTAAAATTAAACTTTAATGATTTAGATAGAGCATGCAATTGTAAGCAAATTTCTAATTTACTCCTATTATCAATTTGTCTTTGTTCTCTTGCTATCTTTATTTGAATGCAAGCATAGGAGTCAGCCCATTTTTGACTAGACTATTCCTTTAAACTTCACCTGCTGTCCAGCTGCAAATTGGAAAAAACAAAAAAACAGACAATCAGCATCAGTAGTGCTAAGGTCATGCATTGTTTTGCTGTGATCTCATGAGATTTCACTGAAATCTTGTGATATTTCATAGTAAACTACTTAAAACTGAATACGAAAATAACATGACTGTGCCTGCACATGCCAGATGCACTCTCCCTCACAAGTCATGCGATTAGCATCCTGATTGGCTGCTAAAAGTCATTTTTACAGTGGAGTGTGACATTTTGAGGTACAATGTCTTCCTTTATCACATAGAGATCTTTAGGTGATATTTTCTAGTCAGCATTTTACAGCTGTGCTGCATCACTTTCAAGTGTTTCACCCTTTGGGTATCATGTCCCTTTAACTGCTGCTTATACAAAACAGACACATTTTGAGCATAATGCCCCTTGAAGTTCTAACCATGGATATGCAACTACAATAACTCTGCTGATAAAGATGAATTCAACAAACAATCAAGTTTAGTATTTAGATGTCATGCTGTCATGTTGTAAGAACTTCTCCTGTCATTGATTTGTAAGTGATATTTTTATGGCTAACACAGATATGATTACTGTTAATCTAAAAGTGACTGCTCAAGAGATTAATAAAATACAAGACATAACTCTATAAATATGACCATGACCATCAGTTTACTTTTCAACAGAACTGCATTGTCCCTCACAGGATTCCTGAAAGAGAAATGTTATATTGAAGGGCACTGTATTGCACTAAGGGGTGTCCCCTCCATTTCTTATTGTGCTGGGGAGACAAATATAATTTTTCTATTTTTATAGTATAAGGATTAGTGTGGACTAGACACTTGTGTTCTTTGGGTGCATGTGACATTTTATAAAATTACACATCATATCCGCTAAACATTTTACCTCTTGTAGACTCACTGCTATATGTGTCAGCTGTATATTACTGATCTTGTCTCAAAATGTAAGACGAATCCTAAAAGCTGTGACACACTGCAAGCAGAGCGACACGCAGCGTGTACATGCAGCTGTGTGCGCTCAGTGTGTCCTGCCTTTTCATCTCTGAGCACTCTGTTGCGTCAGGTCGCGTAGCTGAGCGCTCAGAGATGAAATATCTGAACTTCAGAAACGATACGACGCAGAGCGAAGCAGCTGCTTCGCCTCGCGTTTCTCCGCTTGCAGTGTGTCACAGCCTTAAACCGGAGCTTACACCCATCGTTTTATCCTCATGGATTTTTTAATATGATTCAATAAAATGGACGTTTTATCTACTACGGCAAACTCTATCTTTCTTTTAGAATCCTAAACTGTTAGGAAAAGAATAAATACAAGACTGAATGTTGTGTTTTTGTTTTTTTTATCAGCACAAGATTCTATCACGTCAAAATCTGCATTCCTCTGTAAAGTAGTGCTTGTTTAGAGATCAGGGAAATAGCTTGCAGAGACTTTTAGCATTTGGGAAACAAAAATTAGCTGTTTTTATATGATTGCTTACAGTATCCAGAGAGCTTTCAGAAAACTAGCTCACTAACATTAGCAACTAAATGAGATAGATAGATGATATATAGATAGATGATAGATAGATAGATAGATAGATGATATATAGATAGATGATTGATAGATAGATAGATAGATAGATAGATAGATAGATAGATAGATAGATAGATGATATATAGATAGATGATAGATAGATAGATAGATAGATAGATAGATAGATAGATAGATAGATAGAGTGAACAAAGACACAAGCAGCTATATATACAGAAAACATTATTTTTGGCTTTTTTCTCTGTCACCTGTGATACAACATGTTTCCTACAGTCTATTGCTGCTTTTTCACTGATATAACACAGCAATAAAATCTATCTGTCTATATTCCAGGTGTTTAAGATGAATGAGGTTGCGTGAGTATAACCTTTCTTAGGATCCTTGGGAGCTTTTTGTATTTAATTCTTGTTTTATGTGCAGCCTGTGGAGGTTCTAAAATATTAGAAGGCGTACATTCTGAGCACTCGCTTTCTAGTAGCCTGAAGATATATCATTGATGTTGGGCAACTCTGTTATTCTCTGTAATCCTATTGATGTTGTAAATGAAAAAGAAAAAGCGCTAACATCATATGAACCTTGAGCAAACCGCTTGCTCAAAAGAGCTATAAAAGAACCAAACCTAGGTAAAACCCAAGGCATACACAAAATGAAATTGGTGCAAATTAACTTCATTGTGTTTGGAGACAGATACAAAACAAACCCCACCACAGTCTATAAAAAAAGATCAGTGGAAAGTAGTATTGAAGTTAAGGTCTCACAGCAGCCATCTTTTAATAGCATTCTTCCTTCAATGCTTTCACCTTAAAAAAAAAAGAAAACTTCCTATTGTTATGCGTTTATTCATCCCTCATTGAAAGTCATTCACTTTGCATTAATTACCACTTTCTTCAATGCACCAGGGAAGCCTCCAAACATGTTCCTGTTTTTAAAAAGGCACACTTCCACGCCTGAGCTTTTTATATGCACAGCCAGTTGAAATTTGACTTTGCCCACTTTGAGATCTCCCTAATTTTCGCATACTGTAATTGTTAATAAAAAAAAGACAATGGCTGATTTCATGCCGCCCTGACACTTGTTTGCATGGCTTTGATTTTTATTCTATCCAGCTGAGCCTGTCAGCAGAAGGTTCCTTTAGCAGGTGTCCTCCTGCTTGGCCTATGGTAATTTTTAACTTTCCTTCAGTTTCTTTTATGTTGTCCCTGTGTGTGCAGAATTTGCCTTCATGCCCTTTATTATTAAATTCAACTCTTACTGTTTTTCTTTTATCATTAAACCAGCAGCCAACTTTTTTTCCTCTTATTTTTTTGTGTGGTTGAAGAAGTACTTTATAAATTCATCCCTCTCCCAAATTATTAAGCATTTACACTCTGTAAGTATCTGCTTATTCTGTGTAAAGACCCTGACTGATTCATCATGTGGAACTAATCGCAGAGTGAGCTGGAGAATATTTCTAATAACCTTTGCAGAAATCAGCAAATACTTGTGACAAATAAAATGTTGCATTTTCTTTTAATATCATTGTTGTGAAGAATTAGTGTGTTCAGAATTTTAAAAGCCTTCCATGTTAGTCCCCAAACATGTCACAGTTAACCCTTTTGTCAGATCCATAGCTATAATATTATGTGTGGTGGTGTATAATGAAAGAGAGAAGAGTGGGGGATATTTAAATAGTCGTTAAAGTCCTAGAGTATTTCAACTATTTTAGATCTTGGTCTAATTTAAATACTTTAGTGTGGATGATTACACATTGTCATCCTTTGCTTTCCCTCAATTTGCCCTCCACAAACAGCACATTTGTATTGTTCCTTATTGAACAGATGAAGAAGGACAAGAGATTCCTCCTTATCCTTAGGGTCTCCGCTGCAGTTTGGGCACTGTGATGTTGTCACATGGCAGGTGATGTGACACAATGAGAAAGTACCCAGGGGAAAGAGATACTTCATTGCTGATGGTGCAGGTTTTAAACATGGGCATTGCCTTGTTCAAATGAGAGATCTTATGTCCCTCTTGTAGGAAGATGATACCTATGTTATTTGATGCATGTGGTATAGTAGCTACAATGGTCACCTTATCCTTTACAGAAAGCATTTGCCACAAGGCAAAATTTCCCTTATATAAAAGAAAACAAAAAACAGGGAACCTCTTCTTTCCATCGAGGGGTTTCATGTCCTTTTGGGTAGCAGGTGATTTAAACATAATTGCAATCACTTGTCTACTAAGCAGCTTTAAAGGGACACTGAACCCAATTTTTTTCTTTTGTGAATCAGATAGAGTATGCAATTTTAAGCAACTTTCTAATTTACTCCTATTATCGCATTTTCTTCATTCTCTTGGTATCTTTATTTGAAATGCAAGAATTTAAGTTTAGATGCCAGCCCATTTTTGGTGAACAACCTGGGTTGTTCTTGCTGATAGGTGGATAAATTCATCCACTAATAAAAAAGTGCTTTTCAGAGTCTGAACCAAATAAAAAGCTTTGCATTCTTTTTCAAATAAAGATAGCAAGAGAACAAAGAAGAATTGGTAATAGGAGTAAATATGAAAGTTGCTTAAAATTGCATGCTCTATCTGAATCGCAAAAGAAAAAAATTGGGTTCAGTGTTCCTTTAAGGGAGGTTTGTGATTTAAAGGGACCCTGGAATTTCTTTTAAGCAATTAAATGGGGGTAATCTAGTGCTCTCTAAGGGTTCAACGAAAATAACTTGCCAACATGGGAAGAAATCATGCTAATTTTTTTTTAGCTTTTTTAGACCTTATATTATAATGTAGGTATCTCTCTTTACATAAAGCAGGATAATCAGCTCTCAATCTTAAATGTGCCTATTTTTAAATTGTTTAAGGGACATTGAAGTACTGACAGATTAGATAATCTCACCAGACCAGATGATTTTAGATTATCAGGATCTAAAAAAGGAGAGTCCCCTCCATAAAATGAGAGTGGTATATCCAGTCGATCATCATGGCACAATGATGGAACAAACCATGAAGGGCTGTGAGACCCCTTATTTAAAAAAAGGCTATACGCTTTTTTCAAATGGATCATACTATGCCTGCCCAGAAACCAAAAGCTCATAGCATAGGTCCTGCTTGTCTTGCAACTGTAAAGAGTCCTTATAATCACTCACAACAAAAACATATTATAAGACTCCTTATTCAAAAGATAGCTGTTCAACCATTTAAAAAAGGTATTTCATGCCTTCATAGCTGTTAAGTGATCATCTGACTTTATTTTATTATGAGGAATGTGGGTCTTTGTTTCTCTAAGCAAGTACAGATTTGCACCTATCCAATAAATGGGAGAATTAGATGAGTGCATATAGCCTCTGCCTTTGGAGGTTGAACTGATATTAATTTGGAACCATAACATTTTTGTTAAAAAAAAAAAATTGGTTTCAAAATCTTACCATTAATATTATCCACATATACTATAGAACATTTCTGTTTTTACATTCCATATGGTGAGTGTTTTGTCATCTTTGGCTGTTTCTGCAAACTGAAGCTATTTTCTTAAAATGTTTGATCTGCTGAAAGAAACAACATATGATTTGAGTGGGTAACTCACATAAAAAGCACCAATACTAAAACTTAAATGCAATTAATGCCAAACTTTAAACATGGCTTCAGCACAGTGGGCTGAAATGATTCACAAATGAAAAATTAAAACATGCATGTCCTTTTTGCTCTAAACTACAGATACATATTTGTAGATATGCTTGCAGACACTTGTGATTGTTAACTAACTTGGAGTTGACCCCATCAATCAATCAGATATGCAAATATCAGCAGTATTTGTTCAACTGTGATTCTTTCATAAACATGATAGAACATGTTTAGTTGAATATCCCTTAAAGGGATAGTTTACTCAAAAAAATATCTCCCCAATAATCCACTTTACCTGCTGGAGTATATTATATTGTTTACAAGTATTTCCATTACCCTTATACAGGTGACCCTCGTTTTACAACGGTTCAATTTACACCGTTTTAGAATAACAACCTTTTTTTCCAGTCATGTGACTGCTATTGAAAAGCATTGAGAAGCAGTGCATTTATTAAAATAGTTTGCAATGGGGTACACTGAGCGCCTGCCTAAATAAGACCCTAGCTTTGGAAATTGACTCCTAGTAGTCAAGAAACAAGTTAGATATGGGTGGGGGTTGCCAAAGCGCCAACAAAAGGCTGGGTCTGAGCCAGTAATAGTTTAAATCACAATTGGCGTAAAAAGTGCATTTAATCATACAAATTTACAGATGATAAACAACTAACAAACATTAAAATAAATAAAACAGCATAAAGAGTCCAATTTAAAAATACTAGCCTTGATCAGTGGCTAGTAAGAAAACACTAAAAGTGCCTGGTTGTTTATCATCTGTAAATTTGTATGATTAAATGCACTTTTTACGCCAATTGTGATTTAAACTATTACTGGCTCAGACCCAGCCTTTTGTTGGCGCTTTGGCAACCCCCACCCATTTATTAAAATAGCCAGTAGGTGGAGCTGTCCGCTTGTGTTGCAGCAAAGCCAAGCAAGCTGAAATTAATCAGTTTAACCAGACCTGAGCTATCGAGCAGATTTCAAAGGAACAAGATCTTCCTGTCTATAAATCAGTCCAGATTGGAATGCATAGAAAAAACTGTTTGCAGAAAAATGCAAGTGAAGTCTGTGTTGTGATTATTTTATTAGGTTTATAATGCTGTTTAGCAAAAGTTTTTGTTCATTTAACTTAGTTTAATTATATATTCGGTGTTGTGTGATTATTTTATTCAGTTTAAAAATAATGTATTAGGTGTTACTTATGACAATTTTGAGAGGGGCCTGGAACCTATCTCCCTCACTTCCCATTGACTTACATTATAAACTGGGTTTCAATTTACGACGGTTTCAATTTACAACCATTCCTTCTGGAACCTAACCCCGGCGTAAACTGAGGACTACCTGTATTGGCATTCAAACTAAGTGATTTAGCCTGTGGTATCCCCACCTATTCTGAAAGTTTTTGGCCTTAAGGCCAAACTGTGTAAACCCAGCCAGTAGAAGAAATTACACTCCCAGTGGGGTATAAAAGAGATAAGGTAATAAAATGGTAATTTTCCATTGTTCTCTCCAAGTATTGGTGATTGGTTTAGGGCTGACAGATATAAGATAAAGACTCAGGTATATGTACACAATGTGATAAAGTAATGAGATCTGATTATACCAACAAGCTCAAGCCATTTTATTAGGTTATGGCTTCAAAACACAAAATCAACTAATTCATATGCACAAATAAACCTTCAAAACCAAATCTCATACATTTTACACTCTGCAGCTGGTAAAAAAAAAGTAATTGGAAAACATTAAGGGAAAATCAATTTTATAGTATACTGTCCCTTTAACTAGAGTAAAATATATCAGGAACGTGTAATGTTAAATATTATTTATATATGAAAGATATCTCATTGACAAGTTTGTGAGACTATATCAAGGAAAACTCATAGTGCAACATTAAAACTCAAAAATCACGGATTTCAAAGAAATGTATATGCACCTGTGCTCATAAGTGCAAATTGTAAGTCAGTAGAATCTTTTTTTTTTTAATTCTGCATGCTTGGCTATATTAACAATCATGTCCATGTCCCCAGGAAGCACACATACACTTTTTTGGGGTCTGCATGGTCTTAAAAACATGTTACCTAAGTTATTGATGTTGTAATTTTGTTTATCCACTTTGCAAGTGGTTCTCAATTAATTTGCAAGATATATATATATTTCAATTGGCGCTTATAGTCTTTAAGGGCAGGAACAGTCAATCAATGAATCTGTGAAAAATATAGGTGAAGAGGTGCTAAATGAATTTGAATGACTGAATCATCTCACCTTTACTGAGAGATCTTTCAGCTACCTCACAAGCATCAACAAATCAAGGCCAACAAACTACAGATTTTTCATAGGTTCCTTATTCTAATTGACTGATATTGCAACCTATCTAGCCACTCAATTCTATATGTAACTGCTACCAAAAAAAATGTATGTAAACAGTTGTATTATAATTTTTATTTATTTTGCACACACATTGTACATTATATTTCATTCATTATTTTACAGGTACATAAAATAACACAACAATTCATACAGTAAAACAAAATCAGATAGATTACGAGTTTTCAGCGCTATGGGGAAACTAACGACCGCCACAAAAGCAGCGTTATTTCACCTCCCTATAGCGCTGCTATTACAGGTTTGGAAAAGCAGGCTTGTGCGGGCGATATGGTGGCGTTGAGCTCCATACCGCACCGAAATACAAACGCTGCTTTGACGTGCTTGTGCACAATTTTTCCCATAGACTTCAATGGGAAGAGCCGGCAAAAAAGAAGCCTATCACCTGCGATCGCGGAAACAAAAGCTCCGTAAAGCAGTCCCATTGATGTCTATGGGGAAAGAAAAAGTTATATTTAAACCTAACACCCTAACATAAAAACCATGTCTAAACGCCCCTAATCTGCCGCCCCCGACATTGCTGCCACCTACATAATGTTATTAACCCCTAATCTACCGCCCTTAAAATCGCCTAAATAAAAATATTAACCCCTAATCTGTAGACCCAAATGTCGCCCCCACTATACTAATGTTGTTAACCCCTAAACCTCTGGCCTCCAACATCACTAACACTAAAAAAATATATTAACCCCTAAACCTAACCCTAACGTAACCCTAACCCAAAGCATAACACTAACCCTAACGTAACCCTAAGCCTAACCCTAACACCTCTTAACTTAAATATAATTAAAATAAATCTAAATAAACTTTACAATTATTAACTAAATAATTCCTATTTAAAACTAAATACAAACTTACCTGTAAAATAAAACCTAAGCTAGCTACAAAATAACTAATAGTTATATTGTAGCTATCTTAGGTTTAAGTTTTATTTCACAGGTAAGTTTGTATTTATTTTAACTAGGTAGACTAGTTAGTAAATAGTTATTAACTATTTACTAACTACCTAGCTAAAATAAATACAAAGTTACCTGTAAACTAAAACCTAACCTGCCTTACACTAAAAACTAACATTACAATAAAATAAAATTAATTCAATTATTAAAATACAATTTTCTAAATTACAAAAAAATAAACACTAAATTACAAAAAATAAAAATAAAATGATCAAAAATAAAAACAAATTACTCCTAATCTAATAGCCCTATCAAAATAAAAAAGCCCCCCTCCCCAATAAAAAAACCCTAGTCTACACTAAACTGCCAATGGCCCTTAAAAGAGCCTTTTGTGGGGCATTGCCCCAAATAAATCAGCTCTTTTACCTGTAAAAAAAAAATACAAACACCCCACAACAGTAAAACCCACCACCCAACCAACCAACCCCCACAAATAAAAACCTATCTAAATAAACCTAAGCTAACCATTGCCCTGAAAAGGGCATTTGGATGGGCATTGCCCTTAAAAGGGTATTTAGCTCTTTTACATTGCCCAAACCCTAAGCTAAAAAAAAACCCCACACAAAAAACCCTTAAAAAACCCTAACACTAACCCCCGACGATCCACTTACAGTTATCGAAGTCCGGACAACCATCCTCATCCAGTCGGCAAAGTCATCATCCAGGCGGCAAGAAGTCTTCAAACAGGCGGCCTCTTCCATCTTCATCCAGCCGGTGAAGTCCTCTTCCAGATGGAAAGAAGTCTTCATCCAGACGGTATCTTCTATCTTCATCCATCCGGTGCAGAGCGGGTCCATCTTCAAAACATCCGGCGCGGAGCATCCTCTTCTTACGATTGTCGCTGGAAAATGAATTTTCCCTTTAAATAACGTCATCCAAGATGGCGTCCCTTACATTGGCTATTTTATTTTGATAGAGCTATTAGATTAGGAGTAATTCATTTTTATTTTTTAAAATTTCATTTTTTATTTTTTGTAATTTAGTGTTTATTTTTTTGTAATTTAGAAAATTGTATTTTAATAATTTAATTTATTTTATTTTATTGTAATGTTAGTTTTTAGTGTAAGGCAGTTTAGGTTTTATTTTACAGGTAACTTTGTATTTATTTTAGCTAGGTAGTTATTAAATAGTTAATAACTATTTACTAACTAGTCTACCTAGTTAAAATAAATACAAACTTACCTGTGAAATAAAAATAAAGCCTAAGATAGCTAAAATATAACTATTAGTTATATTGTAGCTAGCTTAGGTTTTATTTTACAGGTAAGAATGTATTTAGTTTTTAATAGGAATTATTTAGTTAATAATTGTAAGGTTTATTTAGATTTATTTTAATTATATTTAAGTTAGGGGGTGTTAGGCTTAGGGTTACGTTAGGGTTAGGGTTAGACTTAGGGTTACGTTAGGGTTAGGGGTTAATATATTTATGTAGAGTTAGTGATGTGGGAGGTCAGAGGTTTAGGGGTTAATAATTTATTTTAATATATTCGTTGTGGGGGGCTTGCGGTTTAGTGGTTAATAGGTTTATTATAGCGGCGGTGTGGGTGGACGGCAGATTAGGGGTTAATAATCTTTAAATAGTGTTTGCGATGCAGGAGGGCGGAGGTTTAGGGGTTAATAGGTTTATTATAGTGGCGTCTATGTCAGGGAGCGGCGGAATAGGGGTTAATAATTTTATTTAGTGGCGGCGATGTCCGGAGCGGCAGATTAGGGGTTAATAATTTTATTTTAGTGCTTGCGATGTGGAAGGGCCTTGGTTTAGGGGTTAATAGGTAGTTTATGTGTGTTAGTGTACTTTTTAACACATTAGTTATGAGTTTTATGCTACATCTTTGTAACCTAAAACTCCTAACTGCTGACTACAAATCTTGTCAGTATAGGGTGTACCGCTCACTTTTTGGCCTCCCAGGCAAGTGCGGTACTGACGTTGCGTGACAACCAAAAAGGTGTGCGGTACACCTATACCAACAAGACTTGAAATAGCGGCGTTAGGGAAAAAGTAGCGTTATGAAGAATAACAATGCTTTTTCACTCATAACGCAAAACTCGTAATCTAGATGAATATTAGTAAATCCATATTACTATTAATAACTTCACACATGTATTTGTAAAACTTCAGCACAATGTACATAACAAATTATACTTTCTATTTATCAGCATTAGATACGAAGTCACATGACCAAAATATTCAGCTTTAAACATCATTGTTGGATCAGGTTTGGAATTAACTGGACAAATAGTGTTGATTAATTTAAGTAGATTCCATAGGAAGACAACTTGGGATTTATTTAATAAGAACTGACATTTGCAAAGGTTTAAAACAATTAATCACTGAGGTAATATATTTACACTTGTTGTTGATTTTGCAACAAATAGATTAATAATTCATTGATAAGTGAAGAAAGTCGGCAACACACAGGTTGAATGAAATATATCTTATTTACTTTTGTCACTTAAAACATGAGGCCGATCATTCACCTGAACTAACTTTTTCTTTTTTTTCTTTTTTTTTTTGGAATAAGACAAGAAACAAAATTATTTATGGAATAGGCTGTGGTAGTATAAGACCAAGCCATCAAACACCACAGTATACTATTATGTAATTTAGAAAAATAAAAGGTCACAAATTTCTTTCAGGGTTTAGCAATATAAAGCTTCTTTTTAGATTTCTATTGTATTGCGTCATTTGATTGGACAAAAACACAATAATTCTCAAAAACTCTTAAGCTTGGAGTAAAATCATAGTGCTGAACACACAGAGGCTGAGTTCTCAGTTTGCCTGTATCATGAGACAGCCATCAGCGAATCAGATTTATATGTAGACACTGAACTCTTGCACATGCTCAGTAGGAGCTTATGTCCCAGAAACTGCATATATAAAGGCTGTGCATAATTTCATAATTGAAGTAAATTGGAAAGCCTCTTAAAACTACATGCTCTATCTGAATCATAAAAGTTTATTTTATACAAGGGGGCCGATTTATCAAGCTCCCCCCAGTTTCCAAGCGAGCCATGAGGCTCGCTCGAAACAGAAGTTATAAAGGTTTAAAGACAGCTGCTACATAACTTGTCCACCTGCTCTGAGGCCGCGGACAACAAGCAACCTGATTGAATATGATCGGGTTCATTGACACCCCCTGCTAGCGGCCGATTGGCCCCAAATCTGCAGGGGGCGGCATTGCACCCTTTTGTTGTCCCTTTAAGAGAATATAAATCAGGGGGGAGTTTGATAAATCGGCCTCCTTGTATAAAATAAAGTTTAATGATTCAGATAGAGCATGCCATTTTAAGAGGCTTTCCAATTTACTTCCATTATGAAATTATGCACAGCCTTTATATATGCAGTTTCTGGGGCATCAGCTCCTACTGAGCATGTGCAAGAGTTCAGTGTCTACATATAAGTTTGATTTGCTGATGGCTGTCTGCATGGCCTCCATTGAGAAAGGCTCTGATGTGAGCCCGAAACTTCTGGATTGGGCTTTTTGCTTATACATTAAAGGCTTATTGGATACAAATCACTGTTTGATGTGCCTGCTTTGGGGTCCTCTATATGCATTTGCTGTGTGTGGCAACCTTGGGACTTCATGTATACATATAATAGCAGTGCACCAGGGTGGTTAACTGTTGCAGTGTGCCGTTTCTCTATTCGCTTGTTTATATATATATATATACTCAATTTTAAATAGGTTAAATATATATATGGTCTGGTAAACGTCTATCCATTAGAGGTAATTACACATGTGATTCACAATATGTGGTTCATGCAATCAAATGTTCGTGTGGTTTGGCCTATGTTGGTGAAACCACCAAACCTATTAGGGAACAGATCAAACAACATAAGACAGCTATAGGAAAACTTGATACCTCGGCCCCTGTAGCCCATCACTTCACATTATTGGGTCATAATAAAAGCCAACTTAAATTTCAGGTTGTAGATGGAGTAGACCCCTTGAGGAGGGGTGGAAACAGACAGAAATTACTGTTTGAAAAGGAAGCATTATGGATCCAAAAATTGGATTCCATGACTCCCTATGGTTTAAATAGGGAAATCACTTGGGGAACATTTATTTAGTGACTGATGCTCATCCATATACTGTTTATTTTTTTTGTAGGGTTGTATAATCTTTTTAATTTGTTATCATTATTTTCTTTTTGACTATACATATGTATATAGGCAGTATAGACTTATTATAATTAGGCACATAAGAAATATTTTGTGTGAAGTGGGTAAAGTGTTGCTAGTGATTGGAAGAGCTAGGTATTCCAATTGTCATAATGGTATGCTTTGTGGCGATATTTCACTTACTTCACTCATTATCTTTATTATGGCCCATGAGTTTTCTTTCTGATATACTAATGTTTTTGTATTATCTATTGACCAATATGTACATTGCTGTCTACATTTTTAGTTAGGTAGTTGTTAAATACATGTGAGTACCCACGGACAAGGTGTGTCGAATATGTATAGTGCTGTCATCAGGTTATGCCATGTGATTATGACGCTTGATAGGCGTTACCCTACTGAACTGTTATGCCTCAAAAGAAGGAGGTTTTCCTACTACGTCAGGCCAAGTCGAAGGGCGGAGCCCGATACGTACGTTGCCTGTTGTGTGTGATGTCAGATGCCAACGGAGTCGATGCAAGCATGCTGGTTTGAATTTTATCTTGGAATTGCCACAGGATTGAGCCATTATTGGATATCTCCCCTGCAGTTTACACATAAAGTCTTTTGAATCCCAGATGGATTGGGTGAGATCGCTCATAGAGTGCAACGATAACACTGTTATTTACTGGCGGACCTTGTTCCTGGAGTGCTGGTTCATTGTATATATCTATGCTTGGTCACACTGTAGAAAGATACACATAGCAATATATTTGGGGCCAAACGGAATATATGTATCAACATTATGCATATTACGTTGCATGAACTGCATTGCATGAACTGCCTCATTTCCTTGCTAGTGCTTTAATCCTGTACCAAATCACGCTGTTAGACCTGCATGAACAGTTACATATGTTTCGTTGCGACTGTGGAAAGTTACATATGGCAACATATCTGTGGCAATACCGAACATATTTATCAATACAACGCAAATTACGCTGCATGAATTGCATTGCATGAACTGTTTTCATCTCTCTGCTAATGCTTAAACTCTGTGTCAAACCACGCTGCTAGACTTGCATGAACTGCTATATACGTCTTTTGCTTTATTGCTTGCATCTTACTTGATACCCACGGCTTTCTTCAAATTACCTATATATTACATAAATTGCATAAGTTGATGGGATTGTTTATCTACTCCGGAGTTTGGACTGACATCCACTCTTTGTTCTCTTTTTACTGGGGACGCCCAGTGTGCTTTATATGTTTTGTTTTTTTATTCTGCATCTTTTGTTTGTTTATGCTTTAGATTTTAGTTTTGTTCATTTATTATATTGTATTTTCTTTCATTAAAATTTATTTTCATTTTTTTCATTTGGATTGCATTGTGACTTTACAATATTTGACATTGTAGTGCGGAGACATTTATATATATTTATATATATATATATATATATATATATATATATATATATATATATATATATATATACAGTATCCCACAAAAGTGAGTACACCCCCTCACATTTTTGTAAATATATTATATCTTTTCATGTGACAACACTAAAGAAATGACACTTTGCTACAATGTAAAGTAGTGAGTGTACAGTCTGTATAACTGTAAATTTGCTGTCCCCTCAAAATAACACAACACACAGCCATTAATGTCTAAACCGTTGGCAACAAAAGTGAGTAGACCCCTAAGTGGAAATGTTCAAATTGGCCCCAATTAGCCATTTTCCCTCCCTGGTGTCATGTGACTCGTTAGTGTTACAAGGTCTCAGGTGTGAATGGGGAAACGCATAGAATTTTGCTTACTGTCTGTACAAATTTTGCTTACTGTCTGTATATCAGGGATCTATTACTTGTTCCAGCAGGTTCATCCTCAACTCTTGATCTATTGGATTTTGGGCATATGAGTAATTCCTGTGCAGAACTTGAAATTTCCCCTTTGCCATAACACCCGTCAGGTACATTGTTTGTTTTTTAACTTTGAAAGCAAACTATATGTGTAATTCCTGTCAGACGTGTCTTTTGCTATTTAGAAAGGACTGTTATACCTATTGGGTCCTACATGAACTAACTTCTAAAAAACCTACAAGATATTACTGAGCCAACACAGTGTATACCAAGCTGTTAGAAACGGAATAAAAACACTCCTTCTACGGCTGCATTGAATCTGTAATCACGGATCAATTTTGCATCTAGTGTACAAAAGTGAACCATTGGATAAGAGACCTGCAGTAGTGCTGATTGGGTCACGCGGTCTGACGTCATCCTACTCATCTGGGCTTCCATTGATTCCAAACAGAAATTTTAACACCTAGAACCGTGAGTTATCTATGTATGAACTCTATAAGCTGTGCACAGCCAAAGAAATATTTAGATCATTTAAGGCCCTTTATTCAAAATAGTTTTGAAATTACAACGGACTTTCAGTTTCTTTTATTGAGCGTAAATATTATCTGTCATCCTTTTGTTGCTCACATGTGTGTGTTTTTTCGATACATTGTATCTATTGATGTAACATTGTTACTAACCTTCTTAATTGTAACATTCTAGATTCGTTAGGAATTGTTTTTTAGATCTAGATTTACGTAGATGCGGCATCTTAATCTATCATATATTGACTGTTTTTAGATTAATTTGTCCTTTAGCAAATTATTTGCTTAAGAGTAAATAAATTGTAAATTTTATTGATCATATACCATTTTTTGTCATATCTTATTACATATGGAATACATTTTTTGATATACTATTTTCAACACATTTTTATTTTAATACTCCAGGGTTATTAACTCACTAAGGTAATTTTTTACACATATTAATTACGTTATTCTCAATTTATATATTTATATAGATATATTATTTTATATTCTTATATTTTATCTGGTAAGCTCCCTGGTTGGAGCGCTTTCTGACCCACACCTGTTTTTTTGCTTTTTCCACTCAGAACAGGCCTCACCATGCTTGACCAAAGAAGTTGAGTGCACGTGCTCTGCATCATATCCAGAGGTTGTCTTTAGGAAATAGAAGTATGAGTGCTGCCAGCATTGCTGCAGAGGTTAAAGGGGTGGGGTCAGCCTGTCAGTGCTCAGACCATACTCCAGACACTGCATCAAATTGGTCTGCATGGCTGTCATCCCAGAAGAAAGCCTCTTCTAAAGATGATGCATAAGAAAGCCTGCAAACAGTTTGATGAAGACAAGCAGACTAAGAACATGGATTACTGGAACCATGTCCTGTGGTCCGATGAGACCAAGATAAACTTATTTGATTCAGATGGTGTAAAGCATGTGTGGCGGCAACGAGGTGAGGAGTACAAAGACAAGTGTGTCTTGCCTACAGTCAAGCATAGTGGTGGGAGTGTCATGGTCTGGGCCTGCATGACTGCTGCCGGCACTGGGGAGCTACAGTTCATTGAGGGAACCATGAAAACTAACATGTACTGTGACATACTGAAGCAAAGCATGATCCCCTCCCTTTGGAGACTGGAGCGCAGGGCAGTATTCCAACATGATAACGACCCAAACACACCTCCAAGATGACCACTGCCTTGCTAAATAATGAGGGTAAAGGTGATGGACTGGCCAAGCATGTCTCCAGACTTAAACCCTATTGAGCATCTGTGGGGCATCCTCAACGGAAGGTGGGGGAGCGCAAGGTCTCTAACATCCATCAGCTCCGTGATATCATGGAGGAGTGGAAGAGGATTCCAGTGGCAACCTGTGAAGCTCTGGTGAACTCCTTGCCCAAGAGGGTTAAAGGGAATGTAAATTTTGATGCTAAAGTGCCCAGTCTTTAAAAATTTGATTAAAAACAGCCACACTTTAATTCCTCAAAATTTACATTTCACTTGTGTTGTGAAAAAAATAATTACCATTTAATCTTGACAGCTGCTTCAGTTTTCTCTGCCCGTCGCAAAACCTCTTCCTGGGTCTAAAATGAGGAATCCGGCTTCCTCCAATCACGGCATTGAATCAGATACTGATTCCCCAAGGGGGAAAGCTGTGATTGGAGGATGACGATCCATCATTTCTGACGTCAGAAATTGCTTGCGACGACCCGGGGAAGCTGGAGCGGCTGTCAAGTTTAAAAGGTAACTATTTTTTCACAACGATTAAAATGTAAATTTTGATGAATTAAAGTGCCCCTGTTTTTAATCTATTTTTTAAAAACTGGGCACTTTAGCATCAAAATTTACATTCACTTTAAGGCAGTGCTGGAAAATAATGGTGGCCACACAAAATATTGACACTTTTGGCCCAATTTGGACATTTCCACTTAGGGGTGTACTCACTTTTGTTGCCAATGGTTTAGACATTAATGGCTGTGTGTTGAGTTATTTTGAGGGGACAGCAAATTTACACTGTTATACAGGCTGTACACTCACTACTTTAGAGAAAACAGGTTTCGCAACAGTGGAGTAATGAAGACCGGCAGAGAGATATGCAGGTAAAATCGTAATTTATTACATATCACATAGCGTACATACAATATACAGGCACAGCAAACAGACCCCGCTGACGCATTTCCCGCTTCACAAGCAGTTCATCAGAGCTGGGAGTAAAGTGTTATAGGCAGCTGTTAAATTTCAGGTAACAAATCTGAATAGTCAATCAGCAAACAGAAGTCTGACCTTTGACTTAACCTTTTACACTCCATAAACTTCCAAGTTTTAACTGTCTTACAGCAACACAAGAAATATTACAAAATCACTATAAGCATCACATAATAGTATTACAAGTTAAAACTAAATGGAACACCTCTACTAAAATGAGTTAGATCAAAGTTTAGAATATCGGAACCCTAATACAAAAATGTTATGCAAAAGCTGTTACATTTAGGTAACACGTCTCCCACAGAAGTAGCCAAAATGATATAAAAGTCAAATGCAAACTTTGTTATATTACGGCAATCGTGAGTACATGACACAATGTTGCAACTTAGCAAAAAAAGAAGAAAAAGGAGAAAAACAAATTGAACAAATCTAGATTTTAAATAAGATCAGTCCATACATAATAAATACTATATTTAAAGGGACCATTAGCAAAAGGACATAAAACTAAGCATCTATAAATAATTTAATGTCACTAATTTTGTTTATCCCTAATGGGGAACCTGTTTTGAGGGTATAAATCCAATAAATTTCTCTTTTACTTAAGAGCTTATATCTATCCCCTCCTCTGTTAGTTTTTACTTGTTCAATACCTTGAAACCGAAAATACCTGAATTTATCAATATGTTCAAAGAAATGATTGGCCACTGGAGTTTTAGGTACCTCCGCCTCTAGGGACAAAAGATGTTCCCTAATCCTGTCCTTAAGGCCCCTAGAGGTGAGACCCACATATTGAAAATTACAGTGTAAACAGGTGATAAGGTAAACAACAACATTTGAGTTACAGTTGATACGTCCCCTGATGTTTTATATTTTACTGGTATTTGTAGACTGGAAAGTGTCTCCAATCAGAGCAAAATCGCAACTTTTACATGGCCTCACACCACATTTATAGAAGCCACATTTCTTAGAAAGCCAATTGCTGGTTTTACCTGTCAATGTTGTAGTGTTAATGTTAGAGTGAGAATTTAAATTCTTATTAATTCTATCACCTATAGTGTCTGATCTGTAAGAGATAAAGTTACAATTTTTTGACAACAATCTCAAATCCTCATCCATATCTAAAAGGGGTAACCTTTTCTTAATGATGTTACATATAGCATCATACTGATTGCTGTATTTAGTTATAAAGTTAACACTATTGCTACCCTGATTTCTGGCATCATTTCTTAATTTCTGTTTATCCTTAAGTAGTTTACTTCTATCAAAGCCAGAAACCAAAGTAGCAATATCATTTAGCTCCCCTAAATTATAACCTCTGTCCACCAAATGTGAAGTCAAATCTCTAGCATGTTTCCAATACATATCCAAAGAGCTACAATTGCGCATTAGCCTGATGTACTGTCCCTTAGGGATCCCCTTTTTCAGATGTTTGGGATGTGATGAGTCAGCTCTGAGAATAGTTTTCCTAGAGATATCTTTCCTATACACTTCAGTGACAATAGATTCATCTTTGTGTCCTATTAGTACATCTAAATACGGAATACTATCCCTAGAAGCATTATAGGTAAAACTGAGGTTATTTTCATTTAAATTGAGATCATCAACAAAATTCTTCAAGTTATTCTCATCACCTCCCCAGATTAACAAGATATCATCGATATATCTGGTATATAACTTGATATTATCTTTATATAGGTTCTCATTTCCAAAGATCTTTCTGGTTTCAAAATCTGCTAGATATAAATTGGCATACGAGGGGGCAAATTTTGCCCCCATCGCTGTCCCTCTAAGTTGCAGATAAAACTCACCATTTTACATGAAGTAATTATGATGTAATAAGAATGAGATTGCTTCTAATATAAATTCAATTAATCTATCATCATACCCAGAATATCTGACAAGCATTCTCTGTATAGCACTTAATCCCTGTTCATGCGGTATGCATGAATATAAAGAAACTGCATCTATTGTAGAAAAAACATAACCCTCCTTCCATTCAAACTGTTGAATGGATCTAAGTAAATATTTAGTATCTCTCAAAAATCCAGGTAGCGATTGAACTATTGGCTGTAACTGAGCATCTACCCATTGGCCCAATCTGGATTTTTGAGAGATACTAAACATTTACTTAGATCCATTCAACAGTTTGAATGGAAGGAGGGTTATGTTTTTTCTACAATAGATGCAGTTTCTTTATATTCATGCAATTTAAATGACAATAACCTCAGTTTTACCTATAATGCTTCTAGGGATAGTATACCGTATTTAGATGTACTAATAGGACACAAAGATGAATCTATTGTCACTGAAGTGTATAGGAAAGATATCTCTGGGAATACTATTCTCAGAGCTGACTCATCACATCCCAAACATCTGAAAAAGGGGATCCCTAAGGGACAGTACATCAGGCTAATGCGCAATTGTAGCTCTTTGGATATGTATTGGAAACATGCTAGAGATTTGACTTCACATTTGGTGGACAGAGGTTATAATTTAGGGGAGCTAAATGATATTGCTACTTTGGTTTCTGGCTTTGATAGAAGTAAACTACTTAAGGATAAACAGAAATTAAGAAATGATGCCAGAAATCAGGGTAGCAATAGTGTTAACTTTATAACTAAATACAGCAATCAGTATGATGCTATATGTAACATCATTAAGAAAAGGTTACCCCTTTTAGATATGGATGAGGATTTGAGATTGTTGTCAAAAAAATTGTAACTTTATCTCTTACAGATCAGACACTATAGGTGATAGAATTAATAAGAATTTAAATTCTCACTCTAACATTAACACTACAACATTGACAGGTAAGACTAGCAATTGGCTTTCTAAGAAATGTGGCTTCTATAAATGTGGTGTGAGGCCATGTAAAAGTTGCGATTTTGCTCTGATTGGAGACACTTTCCAGTCTACAAATACCAGTAAAATATAAAACATCAGGGGACGTATCAACTGTAACTCAAATTTTGTTGTTTACCTTATCACCTGTTTACACTGTAATTTTCAATATGTGGGTCTCACCTCTAGGGGCTTAAAGGACAGGATTAGGGAACATCTTTTGTCCCTAGAGGCGGAGGTACCTAAAACTCCAGTGGCCAATCATTTCTTTGAACATATTGATAAATTCAGGTATTTTCGGTTTCAAGGTATTGAACAAGTTAAAACTAACAGAGGAGGGGATAGATATAAGCTCTTAAGTAAAAGAGAAATTTATTGGATTTATACCCTCAAAACAGGTTCCCCATTAGGGATAAATAAAATTAGTGACATTAAATTATTTATAGATGCTTAGTTTTATGTCCTTTCGCTAATGGTCCCTTTAAATATAGTATTTATTATGTATGGACTGATCTTATTTAAAATCTAGATTTGTTCAATGTGTTTTTCTCCTTTTTCTTCTTTTTTTGCTAAGTTGCAACATTGTGTCATGTACTCACGATTGCCGTAATATAACAAAGTTTGCATTTGACTTTTATATCATTTTGGCTACTTCTGTGGGAGACGTGTTACCTAAATGTAACAGCTTTTGCATAACATTTTTGTATTAGGGTTCCGATATTCTAAACTTTGATCTAACTCATTTTAGTAGAGGTGTTCCATTTAGTTTTAACTTGTAATACTATTATGTGATGCTTATAGTGATTTTGTAATATTTCTTGTGTTGTTGTAAGACAGTTAAAACTTGGAAGTTTATGGAGTGTAAAAGGTTAAGTCAAAGGTGAGACTTCTGTTTGCTGATTGGCTATTCAGATTTGTTACCTGAGATTTAACAGCTGCCTATAAGACTTTACTCCCAGCTCTGATGAACCGCTTGTGAAGCGGGAAACGCGTCAGCGGGGTCTGTTTGCTGTGCCTGTATATTGTATGTACGTTATGTGATATGTAATAAATTACGATTTTACCTGCATATCTCTCTGCCGGTCTTCATTACTCCACTGTTGCGAAACCTGTTTTCTCTTTGTGATTTTGCCGAATAAGGGTGTGGAGAGCCCCCAGCAACAGTGGTAATATTCGCAGCCTAACCTGTATCACACGGATATTCTGTGAGGCCCTGGATTTAAGCCCTGCATGCATACTAATGACCGGTGGATTCATGTTCGCATTGAAACTTGCAACACGTTATTAGGAGACCGTACCACACCGAGAGGGCTGAATTTGGGTGAGTCCTCATTTGATTAACTTTACTTGGATATCAAGTGAGGTGACATCCGCATTAGTGGGACTCATTGACAGAGTCGGTTTCACCTTTGAATGTTCATTTTTCACTAAAGCATACAGAATAAATTCTGAGCAGTCCTTTTCTCTTTGAATGACACTCACTACTTTACATTGTAGCAAAGTGTAATTTCTTCCTTGTTGTCACATGAAAATATATACTAAAATATTCACAAAAATTTGAGGGGTGTACTCACTTTTGTGGGATACTGTATTTATGTATATATACCGTGTATATCTATATCTATATATATATATATATATATATATATATATATATATATATACATACACACGCAGATATATATAGGAATATATATTTAAAAATACATAGAACATATTCTGCTATGTGAAGAACATTGGAATGTGAAATATTTACAGAACATGTGTAGTTAAACACTTTATTAAATATTAATATTGCATAAATATGTATTTACAAGTTTTCATATACTTGACTGCCTAGAGCTCCAATGCTAGTCTTTATGTCTATATGCGTATACATATGCTTTTATGTGTTTACATGTGTATATATGTCTGTAAATACATAGACACACATATAAATACATAAATAGATATTAACACACATATACTTATTTAGATATGTATATGTATGTGTAATGCTCGTGGGATATTTCCCTATAAGACCAATCCTGGCCAGTAGTCTTCTTATCCCAGCGTCAAGTGGCAAGATAAGGAAATATCCCAGAACAAATGAAGAAATAATAAATGAGGATGCAATCCAATACTCACAGTAGAGATGAGAAAAACAAGGAAGTGGTCCCAGACAAAACGAGGAAGGCACCAGGTAATGCAGAGAGTGGTGAATAAAGCAAAGTCCGGGCAACAGGCAGGCAATCCAAAGAGACAGCAGTTCAGGGGTTAAAACAGGAGAATGGTCAGAGACAAGGAGAGTTCGGCAACAATAAGGCAATCCAGCAGTCCAGGGGTTAATCAGTAGAGTCATCAGAGACAAGCAAAGTTCAGCAACACTAAGACAATCCAGCAGTTATGGGGTTAATCAGTAGAGTGGTCACAGACAAGCAGAGTTCAGCAACAGTAAGGTAATCCAGTATCAGCAAACATAGCAGTAAAAAGTAGCACCAAGGGAGCACAAGACAACCTATACTTGGGCATCGAATACAGGCAACAGAGGTACTTACATAGGCGTAGATTGGCGCCAGAGGAAGCACACCACTGCAATCAGGTTCGGTATCAGAGAAACCTGGCATGTGGCGATGACGTCATTGCCGAGCACCAGAAGCAACTGCCGCATCCACAGCGACATAGTCCCCCACTCAAGGGTACCCTCTGGAAACCAGAGTTGGTTTTAAGGGGTGAGCAGCATGGAACACTCTGCCACAGAGTAACCCTTCCAGTGCACAAGGTATTGAAGGTGCCTACTTCTGTACCTGGAGTCTAGGAACTTGGCAATCTCATACTCTGGCTCACCATGAACCAAGGGTGGTGGAGGAGGAGTTCTGAGTCTGGTGAATCTGTTTGTGATATAGGGCTTTTGCAGAGAGATGTGGAAGACTTGATGAATGTGAAGGCTCTGGGTAGGGCCACTTTGTAGGCAACAGGAGAAATTCTTTTTGAAGATATTGTAGAGACCTATGTAGCGAGGACCCAATTTGTGAGAGGGCTTACGTAAGTGAATGTGTCGAGTAGAGACCCAGACTCGTTCACCAACTGCAAGGGCACGAATAGTCGCACGATGATGGTCAGCATGCCTTTTATATCAGGAGACAGCTGAGCGTAACTTAGAGTGTATTCGCTGCCAATGAGTAGCAAGGTCAGTGAAACAACGATCAGCAGCAGGAACCCCCGTAGACTGAGCTGACACAGGGAATAGATGGGGTTGATAACCTGCTGCAGCTTGAAATGGAGAGCATCGTAAAGATGAGTGCTAATGACTCTAACTTGCCAGTTAGGGGCAAGAGTTCAGACCAATTAGTATACTGAGAATTGACAGAGGCTTCAAGATCCTGATTCGTTCTCCGGAACTGGAGCTGCGTGACGGTATATATCTCTATGTTATAGCCCTTTGTCTGCCTTTTTCTTCTAACACCTGAGACCTTATAACTTTTTTGTGCAATTTTTTTTAAATAATTTTATTTAGACGGTGTTATTATGAGTGCAACTATACTTTTCATCTAACAGTTAACCAGAGCTTTGAGATTGTGGTAATCATTCTAGTGTAAATTGCAATTGAGCTCACACATTCACATTTACTTTCAACTGGTAATACGAGCACTCCTTCTGACGCGCGCAAACAGCCGTGATAAACCCGATATCACTTGCGCATAACTGTTAGCGTGCCACTCGTAATCTAGCCCTATGTGTTTAACACCTGCAAGAAACTTTATTTGAAAACAGAAAAACTTGTATAGATTTTTAGGTTAGCAAGTAACTAAACAAGCAAGCTGTATTGAATCCCTTACTGCTTAAGTTAATAAACTCCATGGTGATCTGTGGAATTTAACTGCAATGTTAAATAATCCTCAATTAAATTATGCTAGCAGCAGAAGTAGATTCTCACTCGTGGAAACCATACCACTGTCCCCAGCTGACACATCTAGTCTTACCAGCCCCCAACTCCAATGCTTAAATTAAGACGGTGGCCACTGCTGTTAGGGAGCTTGTGGCTAAAAATGGGTTATTATTTTCCCAAATTAAAACATCATCAGGCATATATCTTATTTTTTGGATTTATCTTAAAAATTAAACAATGTTCAAATTAAGTTTTATTTAGACATTTAATATCAACCATTAGAAGTAACTAAGCTTTTTTTTTAGTTATAACATGAAATGCACTTATTTAACAAACATTAAAGGGACAGTAAAGTCAAGATTAAACTTAGTTGTAATGGACAGAGCAAGACATTTTAAAGATCTTTCTAATATCAATTTTTCTTAATTCTGTTGGAATTATTTGTAAAAGAGTAATTTATAGGGGAGCTCAGGCAAGTGAACATGTATTTAGCCATTTGGCAGCAGTGTTTGCAACAATGTTTATATCAATTTTTTACATAGTTGCAGATACTGTTAAAGACACATACACACTCCTAAGGTCCTGTTATCCTGTCTAGCTTTACTCTTCAACAAATGATACCAAAAGAACAAACCAAATTTGATAATATAATTAAATTGGAAAGTTACTTAAAATTGCATGTCTATGTAAACCATGAATAATGTATTTTGATTTGTATGTCATTTTAATTTTCCTGTCATACTATTTTTGTCAAGAGTTCCTCTACTTGCATATAGTGAGACAGAATTGACCTTTTTCTGTGTTTTGTCAGTGTGAGGGACATAATAATATGTACTTTAATTACTTTACCTGCAAATGTATATTGCAGTGTCTCACCATTAACCTTTCTTTTTAGTTTCTGAATTGTAAAGCTCTAACTCCCCCCACACATTTCCTTCTATGGCTGTATCTATATCTATTGTAGTTTTGGTAAAATGCAAAAGTGAATAGGGATTATCTGCTGGAGCATGCCTAGAAGCTGTGAACTTAGTTGAAACACAATGCCTGTGTCTAAACACTGATAAGGGGGTAGAGTTGGCTTCTCCAGGCAGCTTAGCTATGTAATCAATTTTGCTTATTTTTGAAAATTATTTTAAAATACTTGCCAGCAATTTTTAAACAATGTTTTATGCAAACTATTTTTAATTAATTAGCCCTTTTAGGACATGCACAGATCTCAACCTGTTTAATGTCCCTTTAAGCATGAGATGTTATCACTACTGGCTGAGAGGGAATTTGGGAACCACACAGTCTTGTTATCTACTGGTAAACAGAGATCTATAATCTACCTCTCGGGAATCAAAACTATAATGTAGATATTTTGAGTTGTTTTTTTAATTAAAATATATCAGGAATGATAAATGAAGATTATCATAAAACTTTTTAGCATTCAAGTTAATTAGTACAGTAATTCAGAATCATGATTTACCTTTATTAAAGAAAAATAAGATATATAGCTTAAATATGTAATACACAACTTTATTTTTCTATTACATGTCTTTGAGTTATAAGTACCATGAGGGTATATTCTATTCTTTTGAAAACCTTATAAAAATACTAGAATGGTGAATTTTGTAGAAAATAATCTTCTTGAGCTTTTCAACTGAATGGAATGGAATATACATTTTTTTATTTTATTTTAAAATAATTAAAAAAAAAATTTTTTTTATTTATTCCTTGTTGATTTTACTTACTGCTCTAATGAGTACAAATCTTTATAAATTCAGCAATTTTCAAGTGGCAAAGTTGCAACTTGTTCCTCAGCGAGACATTTATTTCACCAGCAAACTTTATTGAATCTCAGCCAACATCTCCATCCTCATAGTTTAGCAGAACCTCATGCAAACATGTAGCTGATGATGATCTTGATTATCTGCTAGAGAGAATATTGCAGGAATTTTCAGTAAAACCTAAATTTAAAGGGAGGTGAAACCCGAGATTTTTCTTTCATGATTCAGATAGATAACATTTCTCAGCTTACTTCTATTATCAAATTTGCTTCATTCTCTTTGTTTCGTTTGTTGAAAGAGCAGCAATGCACTACTGGGAACTAGCTGAACACATTGGGTGAACTAATAACAAGAGACATATATGTGCAGTCACCAATAGGCAGTTAGTTCCCAGTAGTGCTTTGCTGCTCATGACGAGCCCACCTAGGTATGCTTTTCAACAAAGGATAAAATGCAAAAGGGAGCAAATTAGGTGATAGAAGTAAATTGGAAAGTTGTTTAAGATTGTGTGCTCTATCTGAATCATGTCCCTTTAAGAATGTTCACCCGATGACTGATCTTGTCCTGCTATAGCCAGGTTATACTTGTGCCGTGATGGGCCAAGATTATGAATGAAGAGCATGAGAGGGTCATATGCATTTATAAAATAAAGTAAACTAGAAAACCAAACTTAACAAATTACAATACTTGTGTTCATGAATGTGTTTTTTCTATTATCGGAAAGTAACAGTTTAAAGTGACATGCTTGTGTTAAAAATAAAATGCTGTATTTTGTTCATTGTTAGAGCAGTTTGTTGTTAATAAATCACAATCACCTAGATTACGAGTTTTGTGTTATGAGTCAACTAGCAGTGTTGTGGCCCATAATGCATCATTTTCAATAACGCAGCCATTACAAGTCTTGTCAGTATAGGTGTACCGCAAGCATTTTAGCCTGTACTGCAAAGTCAGTACCGCACTCCTAAAAATGACGTTTATTCATGGGATTCCCATAGCGTCAGTTTTACGAGTTTGCATTCTGGCTAAAAAGTGAGCATTACAGCCTAAACCACAAGATCCGTACCGCCATCTAAAGTCAGTAGTTATGAGTTTTACGCTACAGCTTTGTAGCGTAAACTCATAACTAAATTGCTGCAAAGTACACTAAATACCCATAAACTACCTATTAACCCCTAAACCGAGGCCCTCCCGCATCGCAATTACTATATTAAACTTATTAACCCCTAATCTGCCGCTCCTGACATTGCCGCCACTAAAAAAAATATTAACCCCTATTCCGCCACTCCCCAACATCCTCACCACTATACTAAAGTTATTAACCAATAAACCACCACCCTCCTGCATCGCAAACACTATTTAAATATTATTAACCCCTAATCTGCCATCCGCCCACACCGCCCCCACTATACTAAAGTTATTAACCCTATACCGCAAGCCCCCCCACAACGAAATATACTAAGCTAAACTATTAACCCCCTAGACCAAAAGCCCCCCACATCGAAATAAACTAAATTAAACTCTTTACCCCTAAACCTAAAAAACCCCGAATTTTATATTAAAATTACAATTTCCCTATCTTAAATTAAATTAAAACTTACCGGTCAATTAAAAAAACTAAGTTTAAACTACCAATTAAATTAAACTAAACTACACATTAAAATATCCTAACAGTACTCTAAAAATTGCAAAGTATCTAAATAAAAAAAAAACAATACTAAGTTACAAAAAAATAACAAACACTAAATTAATTTAAATAACATACAAAATTATCCAAAATAAAAAAGAATTACACCTAATCTAATAGCCCTATAAAAATAAAAAAGTCCACCCAAAAAAAAACAAAAACAAACTACCAATGGCCCTTAAAAGGGCCTTTTGTGGGGCATCGCCCCAAAGATATCAACTGTTTTACCTGTAAAAAAACACAAAGACCCCCTCAACAGTAAAACCCATCACCCAACCAACCCCCCAAAATAAAAACCTAATTCTAAAAAAACCTAAGCTACCCATTGCCCTGTAAAGGGCATTTGCATATGCATTGCCCTTAAAAGGGCATTTAGCTCTTTTACTTCCTAGACCCTAAACTGAAATAAAAACCACCCCAAAAAAAAAACCTTAAAAAGCCTAACACTAACCCCCTGATGATCCACCTACAGTTTTTGAACTCCCGCTTGAACAATCTTCATCCCGGAGTTGAAGTCCTGATCCAGGGGGCAAGAAGTCTTCATTCAGGTGGCCTCTTCAATCTTCATCCTGGCAGCGAAGTCCTGATCCAAGTGGCGAGAAGTCTTCATCCAGGCGGCCTCTTCAATCTTCATCCAGACCGCATATTCTATCTTGATCCAAGAGGCGCGGAGCGGGTCCATCCTGAAGACATCCAGCGCGGAGCATCCTCTTCATGCGGTCGCCGCCGTAAACTAAATCTTCATTGCAAGGGACGCGATTCAAGATGGCGTCCCTTGCATTCCTATTGGCTGAAAATTTTGAATCAGCCAATAGGAATTAGGGCTGCTAAAATCCTATTGCCTATTCAAATAAGCCAATAGGATTTAAGCAGCTCTCATTCTATTGGCTAATTCAAATTAGCCAATAGAATGAGAGCTGCTTAAATACTATTGGCTGATTTGCACATTAAGTTATATTGTAGCTACCTTAGGTTTTATTTCACAGGTAAGTATTTAGTTTTAATAGGAATTATTTAGTTAATATTTGTAAATTTAATTTAGATCTAATTTCATTATGTTAAAGTTAGGGGGTGTTAGGGTTAGGGTTAGGATTAGGGTTACGTTATGGTTAGGTTTAGGGGCTAATATAGTTTAATTTAGGTTGTTGCGATGTGGGGGGCTGGCGGTTTAGGGGTTAATAGGTGTATTTAGTTAATAATTGTGAGTTTAATTTAGCTCTATTTTAATTATGTTAAAGTTAGGGGGTGTTAGGGTTAAGATATTGTTAAGGGTTAATTTTTTAATTAAGGTTGTTGCAATGTGGGGGGGCTGGCAGTTTAGGGGTTAATTTATTTAGTGGTAGTGATGTGGGAAGCCAGAGGTTTAGAGGTTAATAACTTTATTTAGTTGCAGCGATGTTGGGGAGCGGCGGATTAGCGGTTAATAACTTTAATATAGTTGCGGCGATGTTGGGGTGTGGCAGAATAGGGGTTAATAACTTTAATATAGTGGCGGCGATATCGGGAGCGGCAGATTAGGGGTTAATAATTTTATTTAGGTGGTGGCGATATTGGGAGCGGCAGATTAGGGGTTAATAACTTAGGCAGGCGTTGACGATGTCAGGGACAGCAGATTAGGGGTGTTTAGACTCGGGGTTTATGTTAGACATCAATGGGGCTGCGTTACGGAGCTTTTCATTCCGCGATCGCAGGTGTTAAACTTTTTTTTTGCCGGCTCTCCCCATTGATGTTTATGGAGAAAGCGTGAACAAGCATGTCAAAACACTGCTTGTTTTTGGTGCGGTATGGAGCTCAAAATCTCCATATCGCCCGCGCATGCCAGGTTTTTTAAACTTGTAATGGCAGCGCTATAGGGGATTAAATAACGCAACTTTTGTTGCGTTCTTTACTTTCCCCTTAGAGCTCAAAACTCGTAATCTAGGTGAATCTTATTTATATTTATAATTAACTCCTCTAATACTGATATCCAGCAACTGACCTCCTCTGGATAACCAAATCATTAGCTACAAAGACTTTTGTATGTTTGGGCTCCAGGCTGTATGTTGATTTGATGAACAAGTTTATTTCAGTAAAGTGCTTGCTGAGAAGGGCCAGTGTATATACAGAGGTTACACAGGTTCCTCACATTATGGTGGTTGCCTTAAAGGGACACTGCACCCAATTTTTTTCTTTCATGATTCAGATGGAGCATGCAATTTTAAACAACTTTCTAATTTACTTCTATTATCAAATTTTCTTCATTCTCTTGGTATCTTTATTTGAAAAGCAAGAATGTAAGTTTAGAAGCCGGCCCATTTTTGGTGAACAACCTGGGTTGTTCTTGCTGATTGGTGAATAAATTCACGCACCAATAAGCAAGTGCTGTCCAGGGTCTGAACCAAAAATTAGCTGGCTCCTTAGCTTAGATGCCTTCTTTTTTTAAATAAAGATAGCAAGAGAACAAAGAAAATTTGATAATAGGAGTGAATTAGAAAGTTGCTTAAAATTGCATTCTCTATCTGAAATACGAAAGAAAATTTTGGGGTTCAGTGTCCCTTTATTTAATTTACATTAAAAGGAAATCATGAAGACCATTTTAAACTTCAATGATTCAGACTGAGTTTGCAGTTTAAAAAAAAACTTGCAAATTTACCACTATTACTTTTCTCTTGCTACCCTATGTTGAAAATCAGCTCCTTTTCATGATAGCATGTATAGGGAAGTTTGGAAACATGTTTGTGTCTTGAGCACCATGGGCCCGATCCGATATGCAGCGTTGCCCGCAGAAGCCGGCGACGCCAAATATTGCGCGGGTTTGGTATCACATATACGGCGTAACCTAGAAGTTACGCTCATATATTTCACCCTTTGGCCGTAGTTTTTTGGCCCATATAATGATATACCAAACCCGTGCAGTTTGGTATCCAATATACAGCGTAAGGACTTACGTGGCGAAAATGAAGAAATCTTACTCCATTTTCACCTCGCCACAAAATGCAGGCGTAGTAAGCCTTACGCCGAGTATTGGAGCCCCGTAACTCCCTAAACTACCTGCAAAATAAAACCTAACACCTAACCCATGCGCAATGTCTATCTACCTGTCAACCGCAATCCCCCGCCGCAATCCCTAATAAAGTGTTTAACCCCTAAACCGCCGCTCCCAGACCCCGCCGCCATCTATATTAAATGTATTACCCCCTAATGTGAGCCCCCTACCGCCATTTATATTAAATTTATTAACCCGTAATCTAATCCCCCTATACCGCCGCCACCTATATTAAATTTATTAACCCCTAATCTAATCCCCCTACACCGCCGCCACCTATATTAAAATTATTAACCCCTAATCTAATCCCCCTACACCGCCGCCACCTATATTAAAATTATTAACCACTAAACCTAAGTCTAACCCTAACACCCCCTAACTTAATTGTTATTAAAATAAATCTAAATAATATTAATAATATTAACTAAATTATTCCTATTTAAATCTAAATACTTACCTATAAAATAAACCCTAAGATAGCTACAATATAATTAATAATTACATTGTAGCTATTTTAGGGTTTATATTTATTTTACAGGTAACTTTGTATTTATTTTTACTATGTACAATAGCTATTAAATAGTTAATAGCTATTTAATAGCTACCTAGTTAAAATAATTACCAAATTACCTGTAAAATAAATCCTAACCTAAGTTACCATTACACCTAACACTACCCTATCAATAAATTAATTAAATAAACTACACAATTATCTCAACTAAAATACAGTTAAATACACTAATCTATATTACAAAAAAAAACAAACACTAAATTGCAAAAATTAAAAAAGATAACAAGAATTTTAAGATAATTACACCTAATCTAAGCACCCTAATCAAATAACAAAGCCCCCCAAAATAATAAAATTTCCCTACCCTAAACTAAATTAAAAAAGTAATCGGCTCTATTACCAGCCCTTAAAAGGGCCTTTTGTGGGGCATTGCCCCAAACTAATCAGCTCTTTTACCTGTAAAAAAAAGAACAACCCACCACTCACACACCCCTACTCTAAAACCCACCCGATCCCCCCTTAAAAAAAAACTAAGTCTAACCCCCAAGTGGTCCTTACCTGTCCTGAAGACCGGCGGAGAAGGTCCTGTTCAAGGTGGAGAAGTCTTCTTCCAGGCGGCAACTTCTTCTTCTTCCAGGAACCAGCCGGCGCGGAGCGGAGGAGTTGAAGACCGATGACCGTGGAGCTGAAGACCGGCGATGCTGGAACTGAAGATCGGCGACGCTGGAACTGAAGACCAGAGCCATGGAGCGTGGAGGATCCTCTTCATACGATCTCCGCCGTACACTGAATAGGAATTCAAGGTACGCGATTAAAAATGGCGTCCCTTGAATTCCTATTGGCTGATTTGAGCCTTCAAATTCAAATCAGCCAATCGGATGAGAGCTACTTTAATTCTATTGGCTGATTTGAATAGCCAATAGAATAAGAGTTACTGTAATTCTATTGGCTATTCTAATCAGCGGCGGTTTAGGGGTTAATGTATTTATTATTAGGAATGAGATGGGGGTTTGCG
Source organism: Bombina bombina (assembly GCF_027579735.1). Classification (NCBI taxonomy): domain Eukaryota; kingdom Metazoa; phylum Chordata; class Amphibia; order Anura; family Bombinatoridae; genus Bombina; species Bombina bombina. Next base: position 396,881,564 of record NC_069502.1, on the reverse strand, counting down.
GATAGAGGGGTATACGTGTCGGCTTATTTTTGGGAGGCATGTTAGACGTTAGTAACAGGAGATTTTATACTTTAGTTAGTTTTTTTATGCGGCGGCAGTTACTAAAGTGCCGTAAGTCACTGGCGACTCCAGAAATTTGTACTTACACTTATTTCTGGACATCGCTAGTTTGTCCGACTTACAGCACTTTAGCAACTGCCGGCGCCGTATATGTGATAGCTCTATGTGCAAGCTGAAACTACGGGCGGCGCAGGTTTCCACGCTTGCGCCGAAACCTGTGCAGTATATCGGATCGCGCCCCATATGTAACATTGTTACAAACATTATTGCAAATACTGCTGTCATAGAATGTTTAAAGGGACAGTTATTGTAATGTTTCTCCACTTTGTTCCAAATTATCTATTTTACCTGCTGGTGTGTATTAAATCGTTTACCTTGATTTTGTCTTTTTAGATAGCTGATATCAATACCTATACTGAAAATTTCAGTACTTAAGTACTGGTTAAAAAACTATGTAGTGTGTGGGACAGAAAGGTACTGGTAATCTTCATTTTTCATTGCTCTCTCTAGTATTTGAATAAAGAGTGAGAAATAAGATAAGGAGGACTTTGTATAAATAATTAGACAGAAAACAGGTGTTCTGCTCTCCCTACAAGCTCAGCCAGATTTATTGACTTGTGGTTTCAATTAGCAGACATATATTATATGTGCAAAGATAAACCTAAAGGAATGATTTCCAAAACATTTTAACCTCTGCAACTTGTATACTAAGTATTTGGAAACATATTAAGGAAAACAATTTTTACAGTACCTTGTCTCTTTAAGACTCATGCACACATCTGAGCTTACCTCAGTATGTTCTCTTGGAAAGGTGCTGTTTAGTGATGTCCCGAATAGTTCACCAGCGAATAGTTCCCGGCGAACATAGCTTGTTCGAGTTTGCCGCGGCGGGCGAACATATGCGATGTTCGGTCCGCCCCCTATTCGTCATCATTGAGTAAACTTTGACCCTGTACCTCACAGTCAGCAGACATATTCCAACCAATCAGCAGCAGACCCTCCCTCCCAGACCCTCCCACCTCCTGGACAGCATCCATTTTAGATTCATTCGGAAGCTGCATTCTTAGTGAGAGGAGGGACAGTGTAGCTGCTGCTGATTTAATAGGGAAATCGATAGCTAGGCTATTGTATTCAGTGTCCACTACAGTCTTGAAGGACTCATCTGATCTCTGCTGTAAGGACAGATCCCCAAAAAGCCCTTTTTAGGGCTAGAACATCAGTCTGCTTTTTTTTTTTCCCTGTGTAATCTAATTGCAGTTGCCTGCCTGCCTGCCTGCCAGAGTGTGTGTCAGACTCACAGTGTATACTGTGCCCACTTGCTCAGTGCCACCACTGATATCTGTTGTAACAGTAGTGTACATTTAAAAACAACAACACTTTTTTGACTGTGAAATAATAGCAGTCAGTTTCCTTCACACGTGTGTGTTTCAGTGCCTGCCTGCCAGGGCCCAGTGTCACACCAGTGCAACTGATATCTGGTGTAACAGTAGTGTATATTTAAAAAAACATAATTTATGCTTACCTGATAAATTCCTTTCTTCTGTAGTGTGATCAGTCCACGGGTCATCATTACTTGTGGGATATTAACTGCTCCCCTACAGGAAGTGCAAGAGGATTCACCCAGCAGAGTTGCTATATAGCTCCTCCCCTCTACGTCACCTCCAGTCATTCGACCAAGGACCAACGAGAAAGGAGAAGCCAAGGGTGTAGTGGTGACTGGAGTATAATTTAAAAAATATTTACCTGCCTTAAAAAACAGGGCGGGCCGTGGACTGATCACACTACAGAAGAAAGGAATTTATCAGGTAAGCATAAATTATGTTTTCTTCTGTTAAGTGTGATCAGTCCACGGGTCATCATTACTTGTGGGATACCAATACCAAAGCAAAAGTACACGGATGACGGGAGGGATAGGCAGGCTCTTTATACAGAAGGAACCACTGCCTGAAGAACCTTTCTCCCAAAAATAGCCTCCGAGGAAGCAAAAGTGTCAAATTTGTAAAATTTGGAAAAAGTATGAAGCGAAGACCAAGTTGCAGCCTTGCAAATCTGTTCAACAGAGGCCTCATTCTTAAAGGCCCAAGTGGAAGCCACAGCTCTAGTGGAATGAGCTGTAATTCTTTCAGGAGGCTGCTGTCCAGCAGTCTCATAAGCTAAACGAATTATGCTACGAAGCCAAAAAGAGAGAGAGGTAGCAGAAGCTTTTTGACCTCTCCTCTGACCAGAGTAAACGACAAACAGGGAAGACGTTTGTCGAAAATCTTTAGTTGCCTGTAAATAAAATTTAAGGGCACGAACTACATCCAGATTGTGCAAAAGACGTTCCTTCCTCGAAGAAGGATTTGGGCACAAGGATGGAACAACAATCTCCTGATTGATATTCCTGTTAGTGACTACCTTAGGTAAGAACCCAGGCTTAGTACGCAGAACTACCTTATCCGAGTGAAAAATCAAATAAGGAGAATCACAATGTAAGGCTGATAACTCAGAGACTCTTCGAGCCGAGGAAATAGCCATTAAAAATAGAACTTTCCAAGATAACAACTTTATATCAATGGAATGAAGGGGTTCAAACGGAACACCCTGTAAAACGTTAAGAACAAGGTTTAAACTCCATGGTGGAGCCACAGCTTTAAACACAGGTTTAATCCTGGCCAAAGCCTGACAAAAAGCCTGAACGTCTGGAACTTCTGACAGACGCTTGTGTAACAGAATGGACAGAGCTGAGATCTGTCCCTTTAAGGAACTAGCGGATAACCCCTTTTCTAAACCTTCTTGTAGAAAAGACAATATCCTAGGAATCCTAACCTTACTCCAAGAGTAACCTTTGGATTCGCACCAATATAGGTATTTACGCCATATTTTATGGTAAATCTTTCTGGTAACAGGCTTCCTAGCCTGTATTAAGGTATCAATAACTGACTCAGAAAAACCACGCCTTGATAAGATCAAGCGTTCAATTTCCAAGCAGTCAGCTTCAGAGAAGTTAGATTTTGATGTTTGAAAGGACCCTGAATCAGAAGGTCCTGTTTCAGAGGTAACGACCAAGGTGGACAGAATGACATGTCCACCAGATCTGTATACCAAGTCCTGCGTGGCCATGCAGGCGCTATTAGAATCACTGATGCTTTCTCCTGTTTGATTCTGGCAATCAATCGAGGAAGCATCGGGAAAGGTGGAAACACATGAGCCATCCTGAAGGTCCATGGTGCTGTCAAGGCATCTATCAGGACCGCTCCCGGATCCCTGGATCTGGACCCGTAGCGCGGAAGCTTGGCGTTCTGTCGAGACGCCATGAGATCTATCTCTGGTTTGCCCCAACGTCGAAGTATTTGGGCAAAGACCTCTGGATGAAGTTCCCACTCCCCCGGATGAAAAGTCTGACGACTTAAGAAATCCGCCTCCCAGTTCTCCACTCCCGGGATGTGGATTGCAGACAGGTGGCAAGAGTGAGACTCTGCCCAGCGAATTATCTTCGATACTTCCATCATTGCTAGGGAGCTTCTTGTCCCTCCCTGATGGTTGATATAAGCTACAGTCGTGATGTTGTCCGACTGGAACCTGATGAACCCCCGAGTTGCTAACTGGGGCCAAGCCAGAAGAGCATTGAGGACTGCTCTCAATTCCAGAATGTTTATTGGAAGAAGACTCTCCTCCTGATTCCATAGTCCCTGAGCCTTCAGAGAATTCCAGACAGCGCCCCAACCTAGTAGGCTGGCGTCTGTTGTTACAATTGACCAGTCTGGCCTGCTGAATGGCATTCCCCTGGACAGATGTGGCCGATAAAGCCACCATAGAAGAGAATTTCTGGTCTCTTGAATGGAATGAAGGACACGGCATGCACTTTGAAGTTTTGTTAACCTGTCCTCTGTCAGGTAAATCTTCATTTCTACAGAATCTATCAGAGTCCCCAGGAAGGGAACTCTTGTGAGTGGAAAGAGAGAACTTTTCTCTTCGTTCACTTTCCATCCATGCGACCTTAGAAATGCCAGTACTATCTCTGTATGAGATTTGGCAGTTTGAAAGCTTGTATCAGTATGTCGTCTAAGTACGGAGCTACTGAAATTCCTCGCGGTCTTAGTACCGCCAGAAGAGTGCCCAGAACCTTTGTGAAGATTCTTGGAGCCGTAGCCAGTCCGAATGGAAGAGCTACAAACTGGTAATGCCTGTCTAAAAAGGCAAACCTTAGATACCGGTAATGACTTCTGTGAATCGGTATGTGAAGGTAAGCATCCTTTAAATCCACTGTGGTCAAGTACTGACCCTCTTGGATCATGGGCAAAATTGTTCGAATAGTTTCCATCTTGAACGATGGAACTCTTAGGAATTTGTTTAGGATCTTTAAATCCAAGATTGGCCTGAAGGTTCCCTCTTTTTTGGGAACTACAAACAGATTTGAGTAAAACCCTTGTCCTTGTTCCAACCGCGGAACTGGATGGATCACTCCCATTAATAAAAGATCTTGTACGCAGCGTAGAAACGCTTCCTTCTTTGTTAGGTTTGTTGACAACCTTGACAGATGAAATCTCCCTCTTGGGGGAGAGGATTTGAAGTCCAGAAGGTATCCCTGAGATATGATCTCTAACGCCCAGGGATCCTGAACATCTCTTGCCCAAGCCTGGGCGAAGAGGGAAAGTCTGCCCCCCACTAGATCCGGTCCCGGATCGGGGGCCCTCAATTCATGCTGTCTTAGGGGCAGCAGCAGGTTTTCTGGCCTGTTTGCCCCTGTTCCAGGACTGGTTAGGTTTCCAGCCTTGTCTGTAGCGAGCAACAGCTCCTTCCTGTTTTGGTGCAGAGGAAGTTGATGCTGCTCCTGCTTTGAAATTACGAAAGGAACGAAAATTGGACTGTCTAGCCTTGGCTTTGGCCTTGTCCTGAGGCAGGGCATGACCTTTACCTCCTGTAATGTCATCAATAATCTCTTTCAAGCCGGGCCCGAATAAGGTCTGCCCTTTGAAAGGAATATTAAGCAATGAATTAGCTAACTTAAGGAATTTAAGTTTGTGTGTGATGTCATCTAGTGTGGATGATTGAAGTGTCTCTTCCAGAGACTCAAACCAAAATGCTGCTGCAGCCGTGACAGGCGCAATACATGCAAGAGGTTGCAATATAAACCCTTGTTGAACAAACATTTTCTTAAGGTAACCCTCTAATTTTTTATCCATTGGATCTGAAAAAGCACAGCTATCCTCCACTGGGATAGTGGTACGCTTAGCTAAAGTAGAAACTGCTCCCTCCACCTTAGGGACCATTTGCCATAAGTCCCGTGTGGCGGCGTCTATTGGAAACATTTTTCTGAATATAGGAGGGGGTGAGAAAGGCACACCGGGTCTATCCCACTCCTTAGTAACAATGTCAGTAAGTCTCTTAGGTATAGGAAAAACGTCAGTACTCGTCGGTACCGCAAAATATTTATCCAACCTACACATTTTTTCTGGGATTGCAACTGTGTTACAATCATTCAGAGCCGCTAATACCTCCCCTAGTAACACACGGAGGTTCTCAAGCTTAAATTTAAAATTTGAAATATCTGAGTCCAGTTTATTTGGATCAGAACCGTCACCCACAGAATGAAGCTCTCCGTCTTCATGTTCTGCAAACTGTGACGCAGTATCAGACATGGCCCTTGCATTATCAGCGCACTCTGTTCTCATCCCAGAGTGATCACGTTTACCTCTTAGTTCTGGTAGTTTAGCCAAAACTTCAGTCATAACAGTAGCCATATCTTGTAATGTGATTTGTAATGGCCGCCCAGATGCACTCGGCGCTACAATATCACGCACCTCCTGAGCGGGAGATGCAGGTACTGACACGTGAGGCGAGTTAGTCGGCATAACTCTCCCCTCGTTGTTTGGTGAAATATGTTCAATTTGTACAGATTGACTATTTTTTAAAGTAGCATCAATACATTTAGTACATAAATTTCTATTGGGCTCCACTTTGGCATTAACACATATAGCACAGATATCTTCCTCTGAATCAGACATGTTTAACACACTAGCAAATAAACAGCAACTTGGAAATACTTTTCAAAGTAATTTACAAATAATATGAAAACGAACTGTGCCTTTAAGAAGCACAGAAAAATATTATAACAGATAAAATAATTAAGTTATAGCATCAATCTTTGTCAGAATATACAGTTTTAGCAAAGGATTGTTCCCCTCAGCAAATGATAACTAACCCAGGCAGCAGAAAAAAAATACACAAATAAACGTTTTTTATATCACAGTCAATACAATCAGCACAGCTCTGCTGTATGATTACTTCCCTCAAAAAAGACTCTTGAGATCCCTGAACTCTGTAGAGATGAACCGGATCATGCAGGAAGAAAATGAACCTCTGACTGAGTTTTTCTGATGCATAGTGAAAGCACCAAAATGGCCCCTCCCCCACACACATAACAGTGAGAGGGATCAGTGAACTGCTCTAATTTAAATCAAAACTATTGCCAAGTGGAAAAAAAGTGCCCAAAACATTTTTTCACCCAGTACCTCAGAGAAAAAAACGTTTTTACATGCCAGCAAAAAAACATTTTACCTCAATAATTAATTGTCATTTAAAACCTATTGCAAGTCCCTGCAAAATAGGTTAAGTCTATGTATACAGTTTAAAAGCCAGAGAAGTACCATTTCCCAGAAAACTGAAGTGTAAAATATACATACATGACAGCCTGATATCAGCTACATCTACTGCATTCAAGGCTGAGTTTACATTATAACGGTATGGCAGGATTTTCTCATCAATTCCATGTCAGAAAATAATAAACTGCTACATACCTCTTTGCAGATTAATCTGCCTGCTGTCCCCTGATCTGAAGTTTACCTCACTCCTCAGATGGCCGAGAAACAGCAATATGATCTTAACTACTCCGGCTAAAATCATAGAAAAACTCAGGTAGATTCTTCTTCAAATTCTACCAGAGAAGGAATAACACACTCCGGTGCTATTATAAAATAACAAACTTTTGATTGAAGATATAAAAACTAAATATATCACCATAGTCCTCTCACACATCCTATCTAGTCGTTGGGTGCAAGAGAATGACTGGAGGTGACGTAGAGGGGAGGAGCTATATAGCAACTCTGCTGGGTGAATCCTCTTGCACTTCCTGTAGGGGAGCAGTTAATATCCCACAAGTAATGATGACCCGTGGACTGATCACACTTAACAGAAGAAAAACTACACTTTTTTGACTGTGAAATAATAGCAGTCAGTTTCCTTCACACGTGAGCGTTTCAGTGCCTGCCTGCCAGGACACAGTGTCACACCAGTGCAACTCATATCTGGTGTAACAGTAGTGTACATTTAAAAAAAAAAAAAAAAAATTTTTTGACCGTAATAGATTGAATAGTAGTTAGTTGTCTGCAAGCGTGTGTGTCAGGCCTACAGCGTCTACTCTGCCAACTTCTGCCAGTGCACAGTCCCACTCATATCTGTTGTCACAGTAGCTTGCACGCATAGTACCACTAATCGAAAAAAAAATGACAGGCAGAGGCAGGCCACCCCGCAGGGGCCGTCGTGGTAGTGGTGCTGTGATTCCCTTTGGCCCTAGAATAATGCCCAGTGTTCAGAGGCCACGTACCCTGAACTTGAAAAGTTCTGAGGACATAGTTGACTGGCTAACACAGGACACCCAATCTTCTACAGCTTCCGCTCGGAACCTTGACGCACCATCCTCCTCCAGATTAGCTTCGGGCACCTCTCAAGTTACCACTCGCCCGCCTGCCACCAACACTAGCACCACAGCCGCTTCACTTGATCTGTCAGAGGAGTTATTTACACATCAGTTGGAAGAAATGAGTGATGCGCAACCATTATTGCCAGAGGATGTAGATAACAGGGATATGTCTCAGTCAGGCAGCATTACACACATGGACGTACGGTGTGATGATTATGATGTTGTACCCGCTGCTGCTTCCTTTGCTGAGTTGTCAGATACAAGTGAAGCGGTTGATGATGACGATGCGTCCGTGGATGTCATGTGGGTGCTCGCTAGAAGAGAAGAAGAACAGAGGGAAAGTTCAGATGGGGAGACAGAGGGGAGGAGGAGACGAGTTGGAAACAGGGGGAGGTCGTCGCAAGGAGCTAGTGGCACAGTCAGACAGCATGCATCGGCACCCGGGGTCAGCCAGACAGCTCGCCAATCAACGCATGCTGTTGCCACCACCAGAATGCCGTCATTGCAGAGCTCAGCAGTGTGGCATTTTTTGTGTGTGTCTGCCTCTGACAACAGCAATGCCATTTGCAACCTGTGCCAAAAGAAACTGAGTCGTGGGAAGTCCAACACCCACCTAGGTACAACTGCTTTGTGAAGGAACATGATCGCACATCACAAACGCCTATGGGATCAGCACATGAGTACAAGCAGCACACAAACTCAAAGCCGCCATCCTCCTCCTGGTCCAGCATCTTCAGCCACGTCAACCACTGCTGTCCTCCTTGCCCCCTCTCAACCATCCGCCACTCCGTCTCACGCCTTGAGCAGTTCCTGCTCATCTGCCCACAGTCAGGTGTCTGTCAAGGACATGTTTGAGCGTAAGAAGCCAATGTCACAAAGTCACCCCCTTGCCCGGGATCTGACAGCTGGCTTGTCTGAACTCTTAGCCCACCAGCTTTTCCCATGCAAGCTGGTGGAGTCTGAAGCATTCCAAAAATTTGTAGCTATTGGGACACCGCAGTGGAAGGTACCCGGCAGAAATTTCTTTGCACAAAAGGCAATCCCCAACCTGTACTCGATTGTGCAAAAGGAAGTAATGGCATGTCTGGCACACAGGGTTGGGGCAAGGGTCCATCTGACCACTGATACCTGGTCTGCAAAGCATGGTCAGGGCAGGTATATCACCTACACTGCACATTGGGTAAACCTGCTGATGGCTGCCAAGCATGTAAAGCGTGGCTCTGCAGAGGAGTTGGTGACACCGCCACAACTTGCAGGCAGGCCTGCTGCCACCTCCTCTACTCCTCCTACTCTATCCTCTTCCATAACCTCCTCGGCTGAGTCCTCTTCTGCTGCTGCGTCTTGCTCCACATCAACGACACCCCCCAGCTCCCCAGGTACTATTCCACATCCCGGATACGGCAGTGACACGCCGTCTTGGGGTTGACTTGCCTGAACCAACTGGAGATTGGCAAAGGGGTTTGTGACAATGGAAGAAATTTGTTGCCGGCATTGAATTTGTGCAAGTTGACACATGTGCCATGCATGGCACATGTGTGTAATCTGATTGTACAACGCTTTGTGCATAAGTACCCAAGCTTACAGGACGTCCTGAAGCAGCCAGGAAGGTGTGTGGCCATTTCAGGCGTTCCTACACAGCCATGTCGCATTTTTCAGATATCCAGCGGCGAAACAACATGCCAGTGAGGCGCTTGATTTGCGACAGCCCGACACATTGGAATTCAACACTCCTAATGTTCGACCGCCTGCTCCAACAAGAAAAATCTGTTATCGACTATTTGTATGACCAGGGTGCTAGAACAGCCTCTGCGGAGCTGGGAATTTTTTGCCACGTTACTGGACGCTCATGCGCAATGCCTGTAGGCTCATGCATCCTTTTGAGGAGGTGACAAACCTAGTCAGTCACACCGAAGGCACCATCAGCGACATCATACCATTTGTTTTCTTCCTGGAGCATGCCCTGCGAAGAGTGCTGGATCAGGCCATAGATGAGCGTGAAGAGGAAGAGGAAGAGTTGTGGTCACCATCACCACCAGAAACAGCCTTATCAGCATCACTTGCTGGACCTGCGGCAACGCTGGAAGAGGATTGTGAGGAAGAGGAGTCAGAGGAGGAATGTGGCTTTGAGGAGGAGGAGGAGGAAGACCAACCACAACAGGCATCCCAGTGTGCTCGTTGTCACCTATCTGGTACCCGTGGTGTTGTACGTGGCTGGGGGGAAGAACATACCTTCAGTGAGATCACTGAGGACGAGGAACGGGACATGAGTAGCTCGGCATCCAACCTTGTGCAAATGGGGTCTTTCATGCTGTCGTGCCTGTTGAGGGACCCTCGTATAAAAAGGCTGAAGGAGAACGACCTGTACTGGGTGTCCACGCTACTAGACCCCCGGTATAAGCAGAAAGTGCCTGAAATGTTAACGAATTACCGCAAGTCGGAAAGGATGCAGCAGTTCCAAAATAAATTAAAAAGTATGCTTTACACAGCGTATAAGGGTGATATCACAGTACAAAGGGAATCTAACAGGGGAAGAGGTGAAAGTAATCCTCCTCCTCCCATGACCACACCGGCAAGGACAGGATGCTTTACAGACGTGTTGTTGATGGAGGACTTGCGGAGCTTTTTAAGTCCTACGCATCGCCACAGCCCTTCGGGGTCCACCCTCAGAGAACGACTCGACCGACAGGTAGCAGACTACCTCGCCTTAACTGCAGATATCGACACTCTGAGGAGCGATGAACCCCTTGACTACTGGGTGTGCAGGCTTGACCTGTGGCCTGAGCTATCCCCATTTGCGATAGAACTTCTGGCCTGCCCCGCTTCAAGTGTCCTGTCAGAAAGGACCTTCAGTGCAGCAGGAGGTATTGTCACTGAGAAGAGAAGTCGCCTAGGTCAAAAAAGTCTAGATTACCTCAAATTTATTAAGATGAATGAGGGATGGATCCCGAAGGGACTGACATTGGGCGATACATTCAACTAAAAAAGGCCTGATGAGATGAGCTGCCTTGGGCTAAAAATGGTCCACACTCTGCTGTATTTTATCTCTGAATGCCGGATGACTTGTGTGACTTATCCGCCACCAACTAGGGTTCAAGCCGCAATATTTTAGGACACTTTTTGCCTGGGAAACAAACATCAATTTTTCTGGTCGCTGCTACAGCATTGGCTGCAACAATACCTAATTTTTCAGGCGTGTACATGCCTAATTTTTCTGGCCTCTGGTGCTGCACTGTGGCTTCAAAAACCAAACCAAAAAAAAGGCACATAACAGGGATTAAACTGATAGGAATAGTACTACTTAACACACCACTCCTATCTGGTGGCACATTAGATTGCATGCTCAGTGCCCCAAATTTGAAGTAGGAGGTCCAACCAAGCATCTTTTTCCATCTCCCGGTTCCTAAAATCGATGCCATATACACGTCCCCTGATAGGGGATGTAACAGGGATTAAACTGATAAGAATAGACCTACTTAACACACCACTCCTATCTGGTTGCACAGTAGATTGCATGCGCAGTGCCCCAAATTTGAAGTAGGAGGACCGACCAAGCATCTTTTTTTATCTCCTGGTTCCTAAAATCGATGCCATATACATGTCCCCTGATAGGGGATGTAACAGGGATTAAACTGATAGTAATAGTACTACTTAACACACCTTATAATAACGCAGAGAGAGGCAATGCAGAGAGAGGAGTCTGAAGAAGAGGAGTCAGAGGAGGAAGGTGGCTTTGAGGAGGTGGAAGACCAAACACAGCAGGCGTCCCAGGGGGCTTGTTGTCACCTTTCGGGGACCCTTGGTGTTGTACGTGGCTGGGTGGAGGAAGAGACCTTCAATGACATCAGTGAGGATAAGGAATGGGAAATGGCTAGCTTGGTATCCAACCTTGTGCAAATGGTGAGTTTGCGGTTGTGCAAATGGACTGTTTGCGGTTGTTTGCGGTGCGTTAAACGGGGAGTTTGGTCTGTCACTGTGAAGCGGGCGTAACCCTTGCACTACCTGATCTATACAACATCATACCTGATGTTTTAAAGCACGTTATTACAAACAATTTAGGAATGTTAGGTGATTTATGCCCTTTATGGATTAAATCCAGACTCTGCATCAACTATGTAATTTTCCATGGGAGTTTTGCCATGGATCCCCCTCCGGCATGCCACAGTCCAGGTGTTAGTCCCCTTGAAACAACTTTTCCATCACTATTGTGGCCAGAAAGAGTCCCTGTGGGTTTTAAATTTCGCCTGCCTATTGAAGTCTATGGCGGTTCGCCCGTTCGCGAACATTTGCGGATTTTCGCGTTCGCCGTTTGCGAACTGAAAATTTTATGTTTGCGACATCACTACTGCTGTTTTAACAAAGTAAAAAAAGTTCAAGTAAAATAGGATTTTTTTATATAAATTGAATGATCTTGCAAGAAAGTGTAATTTTGACTTCCATGTCCCTTTAAGCTGTTTTGATTATTTAGTATGATTTGATAACTGTTCTCCTTTGTATTGATAAAATATATTACATGACCATTAAACCTCTGTCAGAAAATAGGAAAATGTGTCTCAGTAGTTGGCTTTATTAAAACAATTGCTGTCATCGGGCCATGTACACTAGTGGGTTATATCTGTAATAGGGAACACGGAAGAACAAAATAATGTAATGTTTTCATTTAGCTTCTGATGATGACAATGAGTATATAATAAATAGCAATCTTCCCTTATGCCATCATGAACAGACTATGGTTATTAGCGATGCAGATGCCATCAGGATATTTATATTGAATAGCACATCTATTCTGATGATAAAGGTCAATAACAAATAGCAAACCAAACAAGTGTTGCTTTAAGATATAGCAAACTGTTGTGACTGATGATATCAGAAAGTTTCATTTAATCTAAAGGAACACAGTGACAGTAAACAGGAAAAGCTTCCAATTCTAAAGTGAACCTGCTGAGACCAATTTTCCCCATTCTTTGCCAATGGGTATAATCTTTCTTAAAATGTCTCCCTGCTGTGCGTCTGGTATTTTTGGTTTTGTAGCATTTTACAAGCACAATAAAACACCCCCTGAGCTTTATGGCTGTTCTAATAACTATACATCCTGGGTGGTGAAAGGCACAAATCAGTAGCTTCCAGCTCTCCTATAACATCTTTATAAATCCTCTGAGGAGCAGTGCAGCATCTCACAAGCACTCAATGCTTTGCTCCAAATCATTGTTCATAGGATCCCCTGTGCCCTTGTTGTTGGTGTATGCAGTACATTTACATTAATGTGACATATAAGTCATGTATTATCTATGCTGTCTGTAGAAGATTAGATTTTTAACCCATTACATTTTTTTTAATGAACATTAGTAATTATTCATAAAAGCTTTTTAGTCTTGCATGTTATATTTATAGGGATTAAAAAATATGTATTGATTGTATCAGTAATTAAAGTGATATCCTAATGCAAAATGTATATGTAAATTGTTACTGATTCTAGCTTTTTATGTTTTTATACACATAGGTAAAAGCATCATGAGCAAAATATAGCCTGTAAACCAATTGGAAGTGGCTGTGACTTGTAGCAGCCAATCACCAGCTGTGCCTTTGCTCATGAGTTTCTAATGCTTGCAGCAACCTAGCAAGACTTTACCTATATGTTTAACTTGTTTGTGAGGGTTAAACACACAGCAGGCTAGGGCCGGTAATGCAGACTTTGCAAGCACTAACAATTTAGGGCTACATTTTAAGTGGAGCTTTATTGTTAGCGCTACAATCTTGTGCAAATAATAACACACAATCTGGTTAAATATTTTAACAAAAGCATCTTAACTTTTTAAGCATGCCTTGTACTTTTAATGGATAGCATAGGGGTAGCATAGGGAGCACTCACTGAGCTTGTATCACAAGGGGTGAGTTAAGTATAGTTGCCAACTGTCCTGTTTTTCCAAGGACAGTCCTGTTATTGGCTTCCTGTACCTGCCCTTGTTCAATTCAGTCAGTATATAGTTTATGAATATTGTGTGCAGTGCAGTATATTGTGGCCTTAGTCTAATTTCTTACAATATGATTTTATTCTGTAGTTTTCGTTATCTGTGGTCTTCTGTTACACTGAAGTCAGGTGTCAGGTAAGGGAAAGCCATGATATGAGATATATAATACAAGGGAGGGTAAAATCTGTATTAGTGCTTGCAGGTGTGTGTGCACATCTGTTACACTGAAGGTTAGCAGTGTTTAGTCTGGTTAGAAAAAGCTATATGATATGTGATATATAATTTCAGGGATGGTAGGGTACAAGGGGTGATGAAGCAAAGCAGCTCAGTAGTGTTGCACAATTTGAAACATGTGTAATTTCCCCTCATGTGTATTCCCCTCATGCTATATCTGCCATGAATTTTACTGCACTCAAGCTATATCTGCCATGAATTTTATTCCACTCAAGCTATATCTGCCATGAATTTTATTCCACTCAAGCTATATCTGCCATGAATGTTATTCCATTCAAGCTATATCTGCCATGAATTTTATTCCACTCAAGCTATATCTGCCATGAATTTTATTCCACTCAAGCTATATCTGCCATGAATTTTATTCCACTCAAGCTATATCTGCCATGAATGTTATTCCATTCAAGCTATATCTGCCATGAATTTTATTCCACTCAAGCTATATCTGCCATGAATTTTATTCCACTCAAGCTATATCTGCCATGAATGTTATTCCATTCAAGCTATATCTGCCATGAATTTTATTCCACTCAAGCTATATCTGCCATGAATTTTATTCTACTCAAGCTATATCTGACATGAATTTTATTCCACTCAAGCTATATCTGCCATTAATTTTATTCCACTCAAACTATATTTGCCATGAATTTTATTCCACTCAAGCTATATCTGCCACAAATTTTATTCCACTCAAGCTATATCTGCCATGAATTTGACTGCACTCAAGCTATTTCTGCCATTAATTTTATTGTACTCAAGCTATATCTGCCATAAATGTTTTTCCACTCAAGCAATATCTGCCATGAATTTTATTCCACTCAAGCTATATCTGCCATGAATTTTATTCCACTCAAGCTATATCTGCCATGAATTTTATTCCACTCAAGCTAAATCTGCCATGAATTTGACTGCTATCTGTCATGAATTTGACTGCACTCAAGCAATTTCTGCAATGAATTTTATTGCACTCAAGCTATATCTGCCATGAATTTTATTCCACTCAAGCTATATCTGCCATGAATTTGACTGCTATCTGCCATGAATTTGACTGCTATCTGCCATGAATTTGAGGAATAGAAGAAAATAGAGGGGCGCCTCATGTGTAGGATCAACAGATATAAAAATCAGTAATAACAGTAGTAGAGCCAAATGGGTACTCACACACTTCACAAGCACACCAATGAGCTGGTAGTAGCAGGCTGCAGATTCAAATAGGTGTGGCAGCTCACCTCTCAGGTAGTACTGTGATGCTGGAGATGGAAAAGGAGACACAGCAAAAAAGCACTACATGTGCAGACTGTTAAAAATATAACAAACAATATTTTCAGTGGTACAGATGGTTACTCACATACTCCCTGAGCACACTTATGTGCTGGTAGAAACAAGCTGCAAATTTTAGGCAGGTGTAGCAGCTCACCCCAGATCAGATTTCTTAATGCTGTAAACAAATGGCTCCAATAGGTAACACAAAGTCCCAAAAAGGTAGAGAGACTCTTATGTATCAGCAGGGCAGTAGGTAGGTAAAGATATCCACTCAAAGGTGTATTTCCAGTAAAATACAAATATTTATTAAAAACAAAAGTTAAAAAACACAACAGAACAATTGCTGTGTTAGGTGGATAAAAAAGGGGTTAACAGTGACCCCAATAATGCAACGCGTTTCTCGGTTTTGCACCGTTTCATCAGGCATTTCATCAGAACAATTTTATGCCTGATGAAACGGTGCAAAAAGTATAGTACTAAAAATTTCCTTTTTTATATAGTTTAAAGGGACACTGAACCCAATTTTTTTCTTTCGTGATTCAGATAGATCATGCAATTTTAGGCAACTTTCTAATTTACTCCTATTATCAATTGCTATCTTTATTTGAAAAAGAAGGCATCTAAGCTTTTTTTGGTTCAGAACTCTGGACAGCACTTTTTTTATTGGTGGATGAATTTATCCACCAATCAGCAAGAACAACCCAGGTTGTTCACCAAAAATGGGCTAGCATCTAAACTTACATTCTTGCATTTCAAATAAAGATACAAAGAGAATGAAGTAAATTTGATAATAGGAGTAAATTAGAAAGTTGCTTAAAATTTAATCTAAATCACGAAAGAAAAAAATTTGGGTTCAGTGTCCCTTTAAGGGACAACATGCAGATTAAGGTTTTCTGAATTTTGTTCCTTTAGCAGCCTATGAAAGGGAAAGTTTGGTTAAATTTAAAATGTGTATGAGACAAGAGCATTTTGAATAGAAAAACACCTGCTCAGATTCTCAGTGGTGGCTTATATGAAGCAAATACAATCATTGACGACATTTACAGTGGCTTGCTATCTGTAAAGAGAAGAGGAAGTGCCGCTGCAGTAAGCCCACGGCCGGGTGTACAGGCTATCTCAATCCAAAAACACGTCAAAATGCAGGGGCAGAGTGGAGCCAACAAAAAATTGTAGCTGTGGACATCCGCAAAGGTACAAATGAAAAAAAAATGTTGGTTGCACGTAACAGTACAAGAAAACTTTAATCTATTAAAACAAAAATAGAACGGTTACAATGCACAAATGGAGGGGCTCAGCTTATCTTACGAATTTCACGCCCGTAGGCGCTTACTCATAGATACTGAGCACAGCTAAAACCGTTACTACATTTAAGGGCTGAATCACCAATCAAATGCTTTGCATAAATGACGTATATGTATGTATAATGCAAATGGTGTGAATACTATTGTTTATAAGCCCTAAAAGTGATAGCAACATCTAAAATCAAATTGACAATTACTTGCATAGATAGCAAATATGGCTCTGGATTCCTATATAATTCCTAAAGGGAATACCGGTATAGAAAACATTGAAATATTGCGGCGGGATATACCAATGTTGGAATGAAATATAAGTAATAGTGAGAAAAAAATTGAGCAAAGTAAAAATATATAAACACTGTAAAAGTATATTTTTTTACAAAGATTCCCTAAATATATAAGTTTGAAAAAAGTGGGATATATATTAGTAATATATTTTTACTACACGACTTTGTTCCTAATGAACTTAAACAAAATATCAAATCTGTAATTTACCCTTTAGCCATGTGCCTTAAAGTCATGGCAAGCTGTTAAATATGCCGTATATAAGCACATAAAATGCACATACAAAAGAAAGACGATATTTTTTAGTATAGATGAGTAATTGATTAATCTTAAATATGTATATATGTTATTATGTTATTATTATTCCACATAATAACGTATGTCCCATTCTAAATTCATGCCTAGTTGGTATTTGGTTTTCAATTTATAGATCCAAAAGAGTTCCTTTTTGTCCAGGATCTTACCCAAATCACCTCCTCTTGATGGTATTCTAGCTAGATCAATGATTCTTATCTTAATATTAGGGACATTGGTAAAATGAAAAAGGTTGAAATGCTTGACTACAGCCGAATCTTTATTGTAATTCTTGACGTCTCTCAGATGCTCTCTAGCTTGTGATCTAAGGGCTCTGGTAGATTGTCAATTTTGTGGGGAACAGTATGTAGGACAATCAAGTAAATAAACAATATTCTCAGTGAGACAAGTCGCATAAAAATCAATGTTGAATTTATCACCTGTAACATGGCTAATAAAAAGGCTAGTGAATTCCATATTGTCGCATGTCATTCAATTACTAACCTCTAAGCCAAGTACTTTGGGCTTTCTTTTTAGAGGTAACCATGCTAGGTGAATGTTTAGTGGCCAAAGTAGGAGGTTTTCTGGTCACAAATTTACAATTCTTGACACATGCCTGTAAAGTGTCATCACCCTTTAATACATTAAGATGCTTCCTAATGATGTTACAAATTGTATTGTAGTGCACTGAATATTCTGTAGAAAAGACAATGTTATTCTCACCAAGATATTCTTTATCCTTAACTATGTTAGGTGTGTCATATTTTATTTCCCACATTTTTATATCCTCAAATGTCTGTTGTAAAAGACTCTCATTATAGCCTCTTCTTTTAAGCCTGGTTATAAATTCTTGTCCCCCTTGTATGTAATTTTGTAATGTACTATCATTACGTTTCAACCTAATGAATTGTCCTCTCGGGATAGACCTAATCAGGTGTTTAGGATGGCAAGTGGTAGCATGCAATATAGTATTGCCAGCAGTGTCCTTGCGATAAGTTTTTGAAACAATCTTATATGTAATAGGAACTCCCTGTAGGTTTAAATCTAAAAAATTCACCTCACCAGTGTGTATCTCACCCGTGAACCTAAGATTGATATCATTATTGTTGATGTAATTTAAGAATTTGTCAAATGAAAAAGTGTCTTTTACTATAAAGATGAGATCACCAATATACCTCCTGTACATGAGTATGTCGCACCCGAAACCCTCATATTTATTGTAAATATGGCGGAGTTCCCACTCACCCACAAACAAATTGGCATAAGAGGGGGCGAATTTCGCCCCCATGGCTGTGCCTTGATTTTGTAAGTAAAACTCTGAGTTAAACATAAAATAATTGTGGGTGAGCAAAACCTCCACCACATCCAAGATAAGTTGTTTTATAGTATCATCAAAGGCAATCTCACTGTCCATGAAAAACTTCAGCGCCCGACACCCATGCACATGAGGTATAGAAGAACAGAGTGAAACCACATCAACTACCACCCATTTATATCCCTCTTGCCAGTAAAAGTCTTTCAAGATGTCTAAGAGATGATGTGAATCCTTTAGATAGCTATATAAAATTTTTACCATGGGTTGTAAAACATTATCAATCCATTCAGGCACCGGCTCCAACAAAGAGCCGATGCCTGAGATAATTGGACGCCCTGGTGGTTTTCGGCAGATAGTGAAAAATGGGTATAATGACATGTGTGGGTAGAAGTTGTCTAGATTGTTCTACAGTTAAAATTCCTAGAGCAACTGCACCATCCAGTAATTTACCAAGTTGTTTGGTAAATGTCATGGTTGGATCACTCTGTAATTTACGATATATAGTCTCATCGGTCAATTGCGTGTCAGCCTCTGCCATGTAATCTGATTTGTTGACAACGACAACATTGCCACCTTTGTCCGAATTCCTGATGACAATGTTGTCATTCTCAGCAAGTTCTCTAAGGGCCAATCTCTCTAGTCCAGTAAGATTTTATTTATGCTTTTCAGTTGCACTTGACACTTCTAACTTTAATATATCTTCTTCCACACGTTTGTGGAAGGAATTAATAAAGCTGCCTCTGAAGTGTCTCGTATAGAAATCTGATCCCAACCTCTTAGGGGGGGGGGGGAATTTCATTAACAGCATTAGTTGGAATATTATTAAGGTTTTTAATAGTTTCAACTAGACACAAATCAGAAAAACAAAACATCTTATTCCAATCAGTAACACCACTATCACCATGTACCAAAGGATCATATGCATCTTATGTGACATTACGTTTTGTGGTGTGAAAAAATCTTTTTAAAGTCAGTTTTCTAACAAACTTATTGATGTCTATTAGTGTCCTAAAAGCAGAAAACTTATGTGTAGGGGCAAAACCCAAGCCCTTTTTCAGGACTTTTTCATGTGAGGTTGTTAGAACCACATCCGATAGATTAATGATATTTAATGTCCCTTCTTCTTGTGCTGCTTCTGCTGTTTCACTGACCCTCCTTCTCTTCTTCCTTCTCGATCTCCTGGTCCGTCATCTAAAGGGACAATTGATTGATTGCGTGTTTTTGGTTGCACTGACATCTTTTCTTCTCCTTTATTCCTATTGGATGGTACCTGTAGAGAGGAAACAAAATTACATACAAGGGGGACAAGAACTTATAACCAGGCTTAAAAGAAGAGGCTATAATGAGAGTCTTTTACAACAGACATTTGAGGATATAAAAATGTGGGAAATAAAATATGACACACCTAACATAGTTAAGGATAAAGAATATCTTGGTGAGAATAACATTGTCTTTTCTACAGAATATTCAGTGCACTACAATACAATTTGAGGATATACAGGGAGTGCAGAATTATTAGGCAAATGAGTATTTTGACCACATCATCCTCTTTATGCATGTTGTCTTACTCCAAGCTGTATAGGCTCGAAAGCCTACTACCAATTAAGCATATTAGGTGATGTGCATCTCTGTAATGAGAAGGGGTGTGGTCTAATGACATCAACACCCTATATCAGGTGTGCATAATTATTAGGCAACTTCCTTTCCTTTGGTAAAATGGGTCAAAAGAAGGACTTGACAGGCTCAGAAAAGTCAAAAATAGTGAGATATCTTGCAGAGGGATGCAGCACTCTTAAAATTGCAAAGCTTCTGAAGCGTGATCATCGAACAATCAAGCATTTCATTCAAAATAGTCAACAGGCTCGCAAGAAGCGGGTGGAAAAACCAAGGCGCAAAATAACTGCCCATGAACTGAGAAAAGTCAAGCGTGCAGCTGCCAAGATGCCACTTGCCACCAGTTTGGCCATATTTCAGAGCTGCAACATCACTGGAGTGCCCAAAAGCACAAGGTGTGCAATACTCAGAGACATGGCCAAGGTAAGAAAGGTTGAAAGACGACCACCACTGAACAAGACACACAAGCTGAAACTTCAAGACTGGGCCAAGAAATATCTCAAGACTGATTTTTCTAAGGTTTTATGGACTGATAAAATGAGAGTGAGTCTTGATGGGCCAGATGGATGGGCCCGTGGCTGGATTGGTAAAGGGCAGAGAGCTCCAGTCCGACTCAGACGCCAGCAAGGTGGAGGTGGAGTACTGGTTTGGGCTGGTATCATCAAAGATGAGCTTGTGGGGCCTTTTCGGGTTGAGGATGGAGTCAAGCTCAACTCCCAGTCCTACTGCCAGTTTCTGGAAGACACCTTCTTCAAGCAGTGGTACAGGAAGAAGTCTGCATCCTTCAAGAAAAACATGATTTTCATGCAGGACAATGCTCCATCACACGCGTCCAAGTACTCCACAGCGTGGCTGGCAAGAAAGGGTATAAAAGAAGAAAATCTAATGACATGGCCTCCTTGTTCACCTGATCTGAACCCCATTGAGAACCTGTGGTCCATCATCAAATGTGAGATTTACAAGGAGGGAAAACAGTACACCTCTCTGAACAGTGTCTGGGAGGCTGTGGTTGCTGCTGCACGCAATGTTGATGGTGAACAGATCAAAACACTGACAGAATCCATGGATGGCAGGCTTTTGAGTGTCCTTGCAAAGAAAGGTGGCTATATTGGTCACTGATTTGTTTTTGTTTTGTTTTTGAATGTCAGAAATGTATATTTGTGAATGTTGAGATGTTATATTGGTTTCACTGGTAAAAATAAATAATTGAAATGGGTACATATTTGTTTTTTGTTAAATTGCCTAATAATTATGCACAGTAATAGTCACCTGCACACACAGATATCCCCCTAAAATAGCTATAACTAAAAACAAACTAAAAACTACTTCCAAAACTATTCAGCTTTGATATTAATGAGTTTTTTGGGTTCATTGAGAACATGGTTGTTGTTCAATAATAAAATTAATCCTCAAAAATACAACTTGCCTAATAATTCTGCACTCCCTGTAAAAACGTGGGAAATAAAATATGACACACCTAACATAGTTAAGGATAAAGAATATCTTGGTGAGAATAACATTGTCTTTTCTACAGAATATTCAGTGCACTACAAAACAATTTGTAACATCATTAGGAAGCATCTTAATGTATTAAAGGGTGATGACACTTTACAGGCATGTGTCAAGAATTGTAAATTTGTGGTCAGAAAACCTCCTACTTTGTCCACTAAACATTCCCCTAGCATGGTTACCTCTAAAAAGAAAGCCCAAAGTACTTGGCTTAGAGGTAAGGGAAATTTCAGATCGCATTTAACTAATTGTATGACATGCGACAATATGGAATTCACTAGCATTTTTATCAGCCATGTTACAGGTGATAAATTCAACATTGATTTTTATGTGACTTGTCTCACTGAGAATATTGTTTATTTACTTGATTGTCAATTTTGTGGGGAACAGTACAGGGAGTGCAGAATTATTAGGCAAGTTGTATTTTTGAGGATTAATTTTATTATTGAACAACAACCATGTTCTCAATGAACCAAAAAAAATCATTAATATCAAAGCTGAATAGTTTTGGAAGTAGATT
Organism: Bombina bombina; assembly: GCF_027579735.1. Lineage (NCBI taxonomy): Eukaryota > Metazoa > Chordata > Amphibia > Anura > Bombinatoridae > Bombina > Bombina bombina. The sequence continues at coordinate 396,859,525 of NC_069502.1, read as the reverse complement.
TTAGTTTGTTTTTAGTTATAGCTATTTTAGGGGGATATCTGTGTGTGCAGGTGACTATTACTGTGCATAATTATTAGGCAACTTAACAAAAAACAAATATATACCCATTTCAATTATTTATTTTTACCAGTGAAACCAATATAACATCTCAACATTCACAAATATACATTTCTGACATTCAAAAACAAAACAAAAACAAATCAGTGACCAATATAGCCACCTTTCTTTGCAAGGACACTCAAAAGCCTGCCATCCATGGATTCTGTCAGTGTTTTGATCTGTTCACCATCAACATTGCGTGCAGCAGCAACCACAGCCTCCCAGACACTGTTCAGAGAGGTGTACTGTTTTCCCTCCTTGTAAATCTCACATTTGATGATGGACCACAGGTTCTCAATGGGGTTCAGATCAGGTGAACAAGGAGGCCATGTCATTAGATTTTCTTCTTTTATACCCTTTCTTGCCAGCCACGCTGTGGAGTACTTGGACGCGTGTGATGGAGCATTGTCCTGCATGAAAATCATGTTTTTCTTGAAGGATGCAGACTTCTTCCTGTACCACTGCTTGAAGAAGGTGTCTTCCAGAAACTGGCAGTAGGACTGGGAGTTGAGCTTGACTCCATCCTCAACCCGAAAAGGCCCCACAAGCTCATCTTTGATGATACCAGCCCAAACCAGTACTCCACCTCCACCTTGCTGGCGTCTGAGTCAGACTGGAGCTCTCTGCCCTTTACCAATCCAGCCACGGGCCCATCCATCTGGCCCATCAAGACTCACTCTCATTTCATCAGTCCATAAAACCTTAGAAAAATCAGTCTTGAGATATTTCTTGGCCCAGTCTTGACGTTTCAGCTTGTGTTTCTTGTTCAGTGGTGGTCGTCTTTCAGCCTTTCTTACCTTGGCCATGTCTCTGAGTATTGCACACCTTGTGCTTTTGGGCACTCCAGTGATGTTGCAGCTCTGAAATATGGCCAAACTGGTGGCAAGTGGCATCTTGGCAGCTGCACGCTTGACTTTTCTCAGTTCATGGGCAGTTATTTTGCGCCTTGGTTTTTCCACACGCTTCTTGCGACCCTGTTGATTATTTTGAATGAAACGCTTGATTGTTCGATGATCACGCTTCAGAAGCTTTGGAATTTTAAGAGTGCTGCATCCCTCTGCAAGATATCTCACTATTTTTGACTTTTCTGAGCCTGTCAAGTCCTTCTTTGGACCCATTTTGCCAAAGGAAAGGAAGTTGCCTAATAATTATGCACACCTGATATAGGGTGTTGATGTCATTAGACCACACCCCTTCTCATTACAGAGATGCACATCACCTAATATGCTTAATTGGTAGTAGGCTTTCGAGCCTATACAGCTTGGAGTAAGACAACATGCATAGAGAGGATGATGTGGTCAAAATACTCATTTGCCTAATAATTCTGCACTCCCTGTATGTAGGACAATCTACCAGAGCCCTTAGATCACGAGCTAGAGAGCATCTGAGAGACGTCAAGAATTACAATAAAGATTCGGCTGTAGCCAAGCATTTTAACCTTTTTCATTTTACCAATGTCCCTAATTTTAAGATAAGAATCATTGATCTAGCTAGAATACCATCAAGAGGAGTTGATTTGGGTAAGATCCTGGACACAAAGGAACTCTTTTGGATCTATAAATTGAAAACCAAATCACCACTAGGCATGAATTTAGAATGGGACATGCGTTATTATGTGGAATAATAACATCATAACATATATACATATTTAAGATTAATCAATTACTCCATCTATACTAAAAAATATCTTCTTTCTTTTGTATGTGCATTTTATGTGCTTATATACGGCATATTTAACAGCTTGCCATGACTTTAAGGCACATGGCTAAAGGGTAAATTACAGATTTGATATTTTGTTTAAGTTCATTAGACACTTGCAATATCTTATAACATGTATACATTTACAGACGTGTTTGACTAGTAAGACAGCAATGTATATATCTACACATACATATTTAAAGGTACAGTCTACTGTAAAATAGTTTTTCCCTTAATGTATTTACAATTGCTTTCTTTACCAACTGTAGAGTAAAAAATTATGAAAATTAGCTTTTTAAGGTTTATTTGTGTATATTAAAGCTCTGATTTTGTGTTTTGAAGCCACAACCTAATAAAATGGGTTGAGCTTGTAGGTATAATCCGATCTCATTACTGTATCACATTGTGCACATATACCTGCTTCTTTATCTTATATCTGTCCATAAAACAATCACCAGTACTTGGAGAGAACAATGGAAAATCAACATTGTATTACCTTATCTCTGCTATATCCCACTGGGAGTGTAATTTCTTCTACTGGCTGTGTTTACAAAGCTTATCTATAGCTTGGACCTGCGGCCACAAACTTTCAGAATAGGTGGGGATATCACATGCTAAATCAACTATTTAAAATGCCAATATAATGGTAAAGGAGCTACTTGTAAACAATTTAATACACTCCAGCAGGTAAAGTGGATCATTGGGAACAAATTAAAGGGGAGAAAAGTTTTGAGTAAACTGTCCCTTTAAAGGAACAAAGTCGTGTAGTAAAGATATCTTACTAATATATATCCCACTTTTTTCAAACATATATTTAGGGAATCTTTGTAAAAAAAATATACTTTTACAGTGTTTATATATTTTTATTTTGCTCTATTTTTTTTCTCACTATTACTTATATTTCATTCCAACATTGGTATATCCCACTGCAATATTTCAATGTTTTCTATACCGGTATTCCCTTTAGGAATTATATAGGAATCCAGAGTCATATTTGCTATCTATGCAAGTAATTGTCAATTTGGTTTTAGATGTTGCTATCACTTTAAGGGCTTATAAACAATAGTACAGGTATACCTCACTTTACAGCGCTTCACTTTACAGAGATTCGCTAATACAGCGCTTTGTGGAGCTGAAGTTCATCCTCCAGTGGTTTTGAAACAGTGCTATAATCATCGTGAGATTGCGAGAAAAGTGACTGTTACCATTTTATTATGCTTAGTTCACTCTGTTTACAGCATTACAGTGCAATCTTCGGGGGCTACTTATCAAGCCGTCTACTTTTCTGGCTTCGCCGGCCCAATACGTCCGCCTAAGCTCGCCTACCTTCGCCGCCGCGGACCTTGAATACGTTCGCCTAAGTTATCAAATAAAGCTGTCAAAAAGCCGCGGGGCGATGAGCAGCGGACTGTGACAGTTATCACTCATCCGATCTCGCTGCCCTTCGGCTTTTTCCCAGCTTTATTGCTAGCCTGTCACTAAGCACTCACACTAAACTACACTGTTCTACCCCCTATACCGGCGCCCCCGGAGGCCCCCGCAACTAAATAAAGTTACTAACCCCTAAACCGCCGCTCCTAGACCCCGCCGCAAGTCTTATAAATGTATTAACCCCTAAACCGCCGCTCCTAGACCCCGCCGCAAGTCTTATAAATGTATTAACCCCTAAACCGCCGCTCCCGGACACCGCTGCCACCTACATTATACCTAGTAACCCCTATCCTGCCCCCCTATACCGTCGCCCTCTATTATAAAATTATTAACCCCTATCCTGCTGATCCCGCACCTCTCCGCAACTAAATAAATAGTTTAACCCCTAAACCGCCGCTCCATGAACCCGCCGCAACCTATAATAAATTTATTAACCCCTATCCTGCCCCCCACTACGCCGCCGCCACTGTAATAAAATGATTAACCCCTAAACCTAAGTCTAACCCTAACCATAACGCCCCCCTAACTTAAATATTAATTAAATAAATCTAAATAAATTAACTCTTATTAACTAAATGAATCCTATTTAAAACTAAATACTTACCTTTAAAATAAACCCTAATATAGCTACAATATAAATAATAATTATATTCTAGCTATCTTAGGATTTATTTTTATTTTACAGGTACCTTTCAATTTATTTTAACCATGTACAATAACTATTAAATAGTTATTAACTATTTAATAGCTTACCTAGCTAAAATAAAGAGAAATGTACCTGTGAAATAAATCCTAACCTAAGTTACAATTACACCTAACACTACACTATACTTTAATAAATTATTCCTATTTAAAAATAAATACTTACCTGTAAAATAAACCCTAAGATAGCTACAATGTAATTAATAATTATATTATAGCTATCTTAGGATTTATATTTATTTTACAGGTAACTTTGTATTTATTTTAGCTAGTTAGAATAGTTATTAAATAGTTATTAACTATTTAATAACTACCTAGCTAAAAGAAATACAAAATTACCTGTAAAATAAATCCTAACTTAAGTTACAATTAAACCTAATACTACACTATCATTAAATTAACTAAATAAACTACCTACAAAGAACTACAATGAAATACAATTACATAAACTAACTAAAGTACAAAAAATAAAAAAAGCTAAGTTACAAAAAATAAAAAATTAAGTTACAAACATGTTAAAAATATTACAACAATTTTAAGCTACTTACACCTAATCTAAGCCCCCTAATAAAATAACAAACCCCCCCAAAATAAAAAAAATCCCTACCCTATTCTAAATTACATAAATTTCAAAGCTCTTTTACCTTACCAGCCCTTAAAAGGGCCATTTGTGGGGGCATGCCCCAAAAAGTTCAGCTCTTTTGCCTGTAAAATAAAAATACAACCCCCCCCCCAACATTAAAACCCACCACCCACATACCCCTAATCTAACCCAAACCCCCCTTACAAAAACCTAACACTAATCCCCTGAAGATCATCCTACCTTGAGTCGTCTTCACTCAGCCGAGCCACCGATGGAACTGAAGAGGACATCCGGAGCGGAAGAAGTTAATCCTCCAAGCGGCGCTGAAGAAATCTTCCATCCGATGAAGTCATCATCCAGGCGGCGCTGAAGAAGTCTTCGATCCGGCCGATGTCATCTTCAAAGAGGCGCTGAAGAGGTCTTCTATCCGGGCGAAGTCATCTTCCAAGCCGGGTCTTCAATCTTCCTTCCGCCGACGCGGAACCACCTTCTTCACCGACGGACTACGACGAATGACGGCTCCTTTAAGGGACGTCATCCAAGATGGCGTCCCCTCAATTCCGATTGGCTGATAGGATTCTATCAGCCAATCGGAATTAAGGTAGGAAAATCTGATTGGCTGATGGAATCAGCCAATCAGATTGAGCTCGCATTCTATTGGCTGTTCCGATCAGCCAATAGAATGCGAGCTCAATCTGATTGGCTGATTGGATCAGCCAATCGGATTGAACTTGAATCTGATTGGCTGATTCCATCAGCCAATCAGATTTTCCTACCTTAATTCCGATTGGCTGATAGAATCCTATCAGCCAATCGGAATTGAGGGGACGCCATCTTGGATGACGTCCCTTAAAGGAGCCGTCATTCGTCGTAGTCCGTCGGTGAAGAAGGTGGTTCCGCGTCGGCGGAAGGAAGATTCAAGACCCGGCTTGGAAGATGACTTCGCCCGGATAGAAGACCTCTTCAGCGCCTCTTTGAAGATGACATCGGCCGGATCGAAGACTTCTTCAGCGCCGCCTGGATGATGACTTCATCAGATGGAAGATTTCTTCAGCGCCGCTTGGAGGATTAACTTCTTCCGCTCCGGATGTCCTCTTCAGTTCCATCGGTGGCTCGGCTGAGTGAAGACGACTCAAGGTAGGATGATCTTCAGGGGATTAGTGTTAGGTTTTTGTAAGGGGGGTTTGGGTTAGATTAGGGGTATGTGGGTGGTGGGTTTTAATGTTGGGGGGGGGGTTGTATTTTTATTTTACAGGCAAAAGAGCTGAACTTTTTGGGGCATGCCCCCACAAATGGCCCTTTTAAGGGCTGGTAAGGTAAAAGAGCTTTGAAATTTATGTAATTTAGAATAGGGTAGGGATTTTTTTTATTTTGGGGGGGTTTGTTATTTTATTAGGGGGCTTAGATTAGGTGTAAGTAGCTTAAAATTGTTGTAATATTTTTAACATGTTTGTAACTTAATTTTTTATTTTTTGTAACTTAGCTTTTTTTATTTTTTGTACTTTAGTTAGTTTATGTAATTGTATTTCATTGTAGTTCTTTGTAGGTAGTTTATTTAGTTAATTTAATGATAGTGTAGTATTAGGTTTAATTGTAACTTAAGTTAGGATTTATTTTACAGGTAATTTTGTATTTCTTTTAGCTAGGTAGTTATTAAATAGTTAATAACTATTTAATAACTATTCTAACTAGCTAAAATAAATACAAAGTTACCTGTAAAATAAATATAAATCCTAAGATAGCTATAATATAATTATTAATTACATTGTAGCTATCTTAGGGTTTATTTTACAGGTAAGTATTTATTTTTAAATAGGAATAATTTATTAAAGTATAGTGTAGTGTTAGGTGTAATTGTAACTTAGGTTAGGATTTATTTCACAGGTACATTTCTCTTTATTTTAGCTAGGTAAGCTATTAAATAGTTAATAACTATTTAATAGCTATTGTACATGGTTAAAATAAATTGAAAGGTACCTGTAAAATAAAAATAAATCCTAAGATAGCTAGAATATAATTATTATTTATATTGTAGCTATATTAGGGTTTATTTTAAAGGTAAGTATTTAGTTTTAAATAGGATTCATTTAGTTAATAAGAGTTAATTTATTTAGATTTATTTAATTAATATTTAAGTTAGGGGGCGTTAGGGTTAGGGTTAGGTTTAGGGGTTAATCATTTTATTACAGTGGCGGCGGCGTAGTGGGGGGCAGGATAGGGGTTAATAAATTTATTATAGGTGGCGACGGTGTAGGGGGGGCAGATTAGGGGTTAATAAATGTATTATAGGTGGCGACGGTGTAGGGGGGGCAGGATAGGGGTTAATACATTTAATATAGGTTGCGGCGGGTTCAGGGAGCGGCGGGTTAGGGGTTAATACATTTATTATAGTTGCGGTGGGCTCCGGGAGCGGCGGTTTAGGGGTTAATATGTATAGAGTAGCTTGCGGTGGGCTCCGGGAGCGGCGGTTTAGGGGGTAATAACTTTATTTAGTTGCGGCGGTGTAGGGGGGGTCAGATTAGTGGTGTTTAGACTCGGGGTACATGTTAGGGTGTTAGGTGTAGACAGCTCCCATAGAAATCAATGGGATGTCTGTCAGCAGCGAACTTGTACTTTCGCTATGGTCAGACTCCCATTGATTCCTATGGGATCCGCCGCCTCCAGGCTGGCGCTTTGAAAACCAGGTACGCTGGGCCGTAAAAGTGCCGAGCGTACCTGCTAGTTTTTTGATAGCTAGCAAAAGTAGTGAGAATGTGCCGCACTTGTGTGCGGAACATCTGGGGGGCTACTTATCAAGCCGTCTACTTTTCTGGCTTCGCCGGCCCAATACGTCCGCCTAAGCTCGCCTACCTTCGCCGCCGCGGACCTTGAATACGTTCGCCTAAGTTATCAAATAAAGCTGTCAAAAAGCCGCGGGGCGATGAGCAGCGGACTGTGACAGTTATCACTCATCCGATCTCGCTGCCCTTCGGCTTTTTCCCAGCTTTATTGCTAGCCTGTCACTAAGCACTCACACTAAACTACACTGTTCTACCCCCTATACCGGCGCCCCCGGAGGCCCCCGCAACTAAATAAAGTTACTAACCCCTAAACCGCCGCTCCTAGACCCCGCCGCAAGTCTTATAAATGTATTAACCCCTAAACCGCCGCTCCTAGACCCCGCCGCAAGTCTTATAAATGTATTAACCCCTAAACCGCCGCTCCCGGACACCGCTGCCACCTACATTATACCTAGTAACCCCTATCCTGCCCCCCTATACCGTCGCCCTCTATTATAAAATTATTAACCCCTATCCTGCTGATCCCGCACCTCTCCGCAACTAAATAAATAGTTTAACCCCTAAACCGCCGCTCCATGAACCCGCCGCAACCTATAATAAATTTATTAACCCCTATCCTGCCCCCCACTACGCCGCCGCCACTGTAATAAAATGATTAACCCCTAAACCTAAGTCTAACCCTAACGCCCCCCTAACTTAAATATTAATTAAATAAATCTAAATAAATTAACTCTTATTAACTAAATGAATCCTATTTAAAACTAAATACTTACCTTTAAAATAAACCCTAATATAGCTACAATATAAATAATAATTATATTCTAGCTATCTTAGGATTTATTTTTATTTTACAGGTACCTTTCAATTTATTTTAACCATGTACAATAACTATTAAATAGTTATTAACTATTTAATAGCTTACCTAGCTAAAATAAAGAGAAATGTACCTGTGAAATAAATCCTAACCTAAGTTACAATTACACCTAACACTACACTATACTTTAATAAATTATTCCTATTTAAAAATAAATACTTACCTGTAAAATAAACCCTAAGATAGCTACAATGTAATTAATAATTATATTATAGCTATCTTAGGATTTATATTTATTTTACAGGTAACTTTGTATTTATTTTAGCTAGTTAGAATAGTTATTAAATAGTTATTAACTATTTAATAACTACCTAGCTAAAAGAAATACAAAATTACCTGTAAAATAAATCCTAACTTAAGTTACAATTAAACCTAATACTACACTATCATTAAATTAACTAAATAAACTACCTACAAAGAACTACAATGAAATACAATTACATAAACTAACTAAAGTACAAAAAATAAAAAAAGCTAAGTTACAAAAAATAAAAAATTAAGTTACAAACATGTTAAAAATATTACAACAATTTTAAGCTACTTACACCTAATCTAAGCCCCCTAATAAAATAACAAACCCCCCCAAAATAAAAAAAATCCCTACCCTATTCTAAATTACATAAATTTCAAAGCTCTTTTACCTTACCAGCCCTTAAAAGGGCCATTTGTGGGGGCATGCCCCAAAAAGTTCAGCTCTTTTGCCTGTAAAATAAAAATACAACCCCCCCCCAACATTAAAACCCACCACCCACATACCCCTAATCTAACCCAAACCCCCCTTACAAAAACCTAACACTAATCCCCTGAAGATCATCCTACCTTGAGTCGTCTTCACTCAGCCGAGCCACCGATGGAACTGAAGAGGACATCCGGAGCGGAAGAAGTTAATCCTCCAAGCGGCGCTGAAGAAATCTTCCATCCGATGAAGTCATCATCCAGGCGGCGCTGAAGAAGTCTTCGATCCGGCCGATGTCATCTTCAAAGAGGCGCTGAAGAGGTCTTCTATCCGGGCGAAGTCATCTTCCAAGCCGGGTCTTCAATCTTCCTTCCGCCGACGCGGAACCACCTTCTTCACCGACGGACTACGACGAATGACGGCTCCTTTAAGGGACGTCATCCAAGATGGCGTCCCCTCAATTCCGATTGGCTGATAGGATTCTATCAGCCAATCGGAATTAAGGTAGGAAAATCTGATTGGCTGATGGAATCAGCCAATCAGATTGAGCTCGCATTCTATTGGCTGTTCCGATCAGCCAATAGAATGCGAGCTCAATCTGATTGGCTGATTGGATCAGCCAATCGGATTGAACTTGAATCTGATTGGCTGATTCCATCAGCCAATCAGATTTTCCTACCTTAATTCCGATTGGCTGATAGAATCCTATCAGCCAATCGGAATTGAGGGGACGCCATCTTGGATGACGTCCCTTAAAGGAGCCGTCATTCGTCGTAGTCCGTCGGTGAAGAAGGTGGTTCCGCGTCGGCGGAAGGAAGATTCAAGACCCGGCTTGGAAGATGACTTCGCCCGGATAGAAGACCTCTTCAGCGCCTCTTTGAAGATGACATCGGCCGGATCGAAGACTTCTTCAGCGCCGCCTGGATGATGACTTCATCGGATGGAAGATTTCTTCAGCGCCGCTTGGAGGATTAACTTCTTCCGCTCCGGATGTCCTCTTCAGTTCCATCGGTGGCTCGGCTGAGTGAAGACGACTCAAGGTAGGATGATCTTCAGGGGATTAGTGTTAGGTTTTTGTAAGAGGGGTTTGGGTTAGATTAGGGGTATGTGGGTGGTGGGTTTTAATGTTGGGGGGGGGGTTGTATTTTTATTTTACAGGCAAAAGAGCTGAACTTTTTGGGGCATGCCCCCACAAATGGCCCTTTTAAGGGCTGGTAAGGTAAAAGAGCTTTGAAATTTATGTAATTTAGAATAGGGTAGGGATTTTTTTTATTTTGGGGGGGTTTGTTATTTTATTAGGGGGCTTAGATTAGGTGTAAGTAGCTTAAAATTGTTGTAATATTTTTAACATGTTTGTAACTTAATTTTTTATTTTTTGTAACTTAGCTTTTTTTATTTTTTGTACTTTAGTTAGTTTATGTAATTGTATTTCATTGTAGTTCTTTGTAGGTAGTTTATTTAGTTAATTTAATGATAGTGTAGTATTAGGTTTAATTGTAACTTAAGTTAGGATTTATTTTACAGGTAATTTTGTATTTCTTTTAGCTAGGTAGTTATTAAATAGTTAATAACTATTTAATAACTATTCTAACTAGCTAAAATAAATACAAAGTTACCTGTAAAATAAATATAAATCCTAAGATAGCTATAATATAATTATTAATTACATTGTAGCTATCTTAGGGTTTATTTTACAGGTAAGTATTTATTTTTAAATAGGAATAATTTATTAAAGTATAGTGTAGTGTTAGGTGTAATTGTAACTTAGGTTAGGATTTATTTCACAGGTACATTTCTCTTTATTTTAGCTAGGTAAGCTATTAAATAGTTAATAACTATTTAATAGCTATTGTACATGGTTAAAATAAATTGAAAGGTACCTGTAAAATAAAAATAAATCCTAAGATAGCTAGAATATAATTATTATTTATATTGTAGCTATATTAGGGTTTATTTTAAAGGTAAGTATTTAGTTTTAAATAGGATTCATTTAGTTAATAAGAGTTAATTTATTTAGATTTATTTAATTAATATTTAAGTTAGGGGGCGTTAGGGTTAAGGTTAGGTTTAGGGGTTAATCATTTTATTACAGTGGCGGCGGCGTAGTGGGGGGCAGGATAGGGGTTAATAAATTTATTATAGGTGGCGACGGTGTAGGGGGGGCAGATTAGGGGTTAATAAATGTATTATAGGTGGCGACGGTGTAGGGGGGGCAGGATAGGGGTTGATACATTTAATATAGGTTGCGGCGGGTTCAGGGAGCGGCGGGTTAGGGGTTAATACATTTATTATAGTTGCGGTGGGCTCCGGGAGCGGCGGTTTAGGGGTTAATATGTATAGAGTAGCTTGCGGTGGGCTCCGGGAGCGGCGGTTTAGGGGGTAATAACTTTATTTAGTTGCGGCGGTGTAGGGGGGGTCAGATTAGTGGTGTTTAGACTCGGGGTACATGTTAGGGTGTTAGGTGTAGACAGCTCCCATAGAAATCAATGGGATGTCTGTCAGCAGCGAACTTGTACTTTCGCTATGGTCAGACTCCCATTGATTCCTATAGGATCCGCCGCCTCCAGGCTGGCGCTTTGAAAACCAGGTACGCTGGGCCGTAAAAGTGCCGAGCGTACCTGCTAGTTTTTTGATAGCTAGCAAAAGTAGTGAGAATGTGCCGCACTTGTGTGCGGAACATCTGGAGTGACGTAAGAATCGATCTGTGTCGGACTGAGTCCGGCGGATCGAAGCTGACGTCACAAAATTCTACTTTTGCCGGTCTCGAGCCTTTGATAACTAAGGCGTATCAGCCTCGCCACAAATACGCTGCGGAATACGCAGCGTATTTGAGTTTGACGGCTTGATAACTACCCCCCTGTGTCTCAGTGCTATAGTCTGGCAAATTTTACTACAGTAATTGTCATTATTTTACAGGTACAGTATTTATTTATTTGCTAGTGTTAAACTAAATATAGCACTATTGCACTTCTAATATATGTTAGTTCAAACATGTTGTCAAGTTTTTAAACACACTGGCAAGTGAAAAGAAAGCTAAAACTGCCTTGTTTCACTTTAAGGCGGTTTTCACTTTACAGCGGGGCTCCGGTCCCTAACCCGCTGTATGAGCGGGGTATACCTGTATTCACACCATTTGCATTATACATACATATACGTCATTTATGCAAAGCATTTGATTGGTGATTCATCCCTTAAATGTAGTAACGGTTTTAGCTGTGCTCAGTATCTATGAGTAAGCGCCTACGGGCGTGAAACGCGTAAGATCAGCTGAGCCCCTCCGTTTGTGCATTGTAACCGTTCTATTTTTGTTTTAATGGATTAAAGTTTTCTTGTACTGTTACTTGCAGCCGACATTTTTCTTTGGCTTGCTATCTTATACTGGTGCAGTGTTTGGATGATGTTGCATGTGTAATACACTGCATATGTGCATATGCCACCGAATCATAGATAGATTTTACTAAAAGATTTTTGCTAGTAGAATGCTTCTTTTCAAAACTGAAAAAAGGGACTCATTCTCATTTAAGTTTGGCCATGATGTCCCTTTAAGATTAAAATTGTGCACAGGCTGTATTTTTTTCACATATAAAAAACTTTACAGTAGTGCCTAGCTACAGTTCTTAACACAGAAATATTTCAGAATCTAAGTACCAATGAGCAAGTCAAATTTTCTCAAGATGATCACACCAGAAGCAAATATATCTTTTAAACCTTAAATATACATGTAATTAAAGGGCTGGAGTTGAACAATCTGCTCTACAGCTCATTGAATGTCTTGTTAACCACATTTATTTGTAAATTTGTACGTTTACTGAACATTAAGAAAAATGCTAGATTTACTGAATTACATTTTTAGAGGCTGAAGAGAAAAAAATATTTGAAATAGAGAATGTAGCATTCAAATGTTTATTCTTATTAGAATCAGCATTAAAATGCAGTGTTAGTCTATAAGAATTAGTATTTAAACATTCAATATTTTTTTAAATGAAATGTGACTTTCAAAACAGGATATTTATTACTCATAATCGCCTAGATTTAGAGTTCTGCGGCCAAAGGGGTGCGTTAGCTACGCGTGCTTCTTTCTGGCCGCACCTTTTAAATACCGCTGGTATTGAGAGTTCACAGAATGGCTGCGTTAGGCTCCAAAAAAGGAGCGTAGAGCATATTTAACGCAACTTCAACTCTCGATACCAGCGGTGCTTACGGACACGGCCAGCTTCAAAAACGTGCTCGTGCACGATTCCCCCATAGAAAACAATGGGGCTGTTTGAGCTGAAAAAAAAACACCTGCAAAAAAGCCGCGTTCAGCTCCTAACGCAGCCCCATTGTTTGCTATGGAGAAACACTTCCTACGTCTGCACCTAACACTCTAAAATGTTCCCCGAGTCTAAACACCCCTAACCTTACACTTATTAACCCCTATCCTGCCGCCCCCGCTATCGCTGACCTCTGCATATTATTATTAACCCCTAATCTGCCGCTCCGTAAACCGCCGCTACTTACATTATCCCTATGTACCCCTAATCTGCTGCCCCTAACACCGCCGACCCCTATATTATATTTATTTAACCCTAATCTGCCCCCCATAACATCGCCTCCACCTGCCTACACTTATTAACCCCTAATCTGCCGAGCGGACCGCACCGCTATTATAATAAAGTTATTAACCCCTAATCCGCCTCACTAACCCTATAATAAATAGTATTAAAACCTAATCTGCCCTCCCTAACATCGCCGACACCTAACTTCAAACATTAACCCCTAATCTGCCGACTGGAGCTCACCGCTATTCTAATAAATGTATTAACCCCTAAAGCTAAGTCTAACCCTAACACTAACACCCCCCTAAGTTAAATATAATTTAAATCTAACGAAATTAATTAACTCTTATTAAATAAATTATTCCTATTTAAAACTAAATACTTACCTGTAAAATAAATCCTAATATAGCTACAATATAAATTATAATTATATTATAGCTATTTTAGGATTTATATTTATTTTACAGGCAACTTTGTATTTATTTTAACCAGGTACAATAGCTATTAAATAGTTAAGAACTATTTAATAGCTAAAATAGTTAAAATAATTACAAAATTACCTGTAAAATAAATCCTAACCTAAGTTACAATTAAACCTAACACTACCAATAAATTAATTAAATAAAATACCTACAATTACCTACAATTAAACCTAACACTACACTATCAATAAATTAATTAAATACAATTTCTACAAATAAATACAATGAAATAAACTAACTAAAGTACAACAAATAAAAAAGAACTAAGTTAGAAAAAATAAAAAAATATTTACAAACATCAGAAAAATATTACAACAATTTTAAACTAATTACACCTACTCTAAGCCCCCTAATAAAATAACAAAGCCCCCCAAAATAAAAAATGCCCTACCCTATTCTAAATTAAAAAAGTTCAAAGCTCTTTTACCTTACCAGCCCTGAACAGGGCCCTTTGCGGGGCATACCCCAAAGAATTCAGCTCTTTTGCCTGTAAAAAAAACACATACAATACCCCCCCCCAACATTACAACCCACCACCCACATACCCTTAATCTAACCCAAACCCCCCTTAAATAAACCTAACACTAAGCCCCTGAAGATCTTCCTACCTTATCTTCACCATACCAGGTTCACCGATCGGTCCTCGGAAGTCTTGATCCAAGCCTCGGAAGTGTTGATCCAAGCCCAAGCGGGGGCTGAAGAGTGACGTCCATCCTCGGGCTGAAATCTGGATCCAAGCGGCAACTGAAGAACTCCATCATCGGGCTGAAGTCGGAAGTCCATCATGGGGTTGAAGTCTTCTATCAAGCAGCATCTTCAATCTTCTTTCTTCCGGAGCCATCATCTTCCAGCCGACGTGGAACATCCTCTTCTCCCGACGCCTACTCGCCGAATGACGGTTCCTTTTAATGACGTCATCCAAGATGGCGTTCGTCGAATTCCGATTGGCTGATAGGATTCTATCAGCCAATCGGAATTAAGGTAGGAAAATTCTGATTGGCTGATGGAATCAGCCAATCAGATTGAGCTCGCAGTCTATTGGCTGATCGGAACAGCCAATAGAATGCGAGCTCAATCAGATTGGCTGATCGGATCAGCCAATCGGATTGAACTTCAATCTGATTGGCTGATTCCATCAGCCAATCAGAATTTTCCTACCTTAATTCCAATTGGCTGATAGAATCCTATCAGCCAATCGGAATTCGACGGACGCCATCTTGGATGATGTCATTTAAAGGAATCGTCATTCGGCGAGTAGGCGTCGGGAGAAGAGGATGTTCCGCGTCGGATGGAAGATGATGGCTCCGGAAGAAAGAAGATTGAAGATGCTGCTTGATAGAAGACTTCATCCCGATAATGGACTTCCGACTTCAGCCCGATGATGGAGTTCTTCAGTCGCCGCTTGGATCCAGACTTCAGCCCGAGGATGGACGTCACACTTCAGCCCCCCGCTTGGGCTTGGATCAACACTTCCGAGGCTTGGATCAAGACTTTCGAGGACAGATCGGTGAACCTGGTATGGTGAAGATAAGGTAGGAAGATCTTCAGGGGCTTAGTGTTAGGGTTATTTAAGGGGGGTTTGGGTTAGATTAGGGGTATGTGGGTGGTGGGTTGTAATGTTGGGGGGGGTATTGTATGTGTTTTTTTTACAGGCAAAAGAGCTGAATTCTTTGGGGCATGCCCCGCAAAGGGCCCTGTTCAGGGCTGGTAAGGTAAAAGAGCTTTGAACTTTTTTAATTTAGAATAGGTTAGGGCATTTTTTTATTTTGGGGGGCTTTGTTATTTTATTAGGGGGCTTAGAGTAGGTGTAATTAGTTTAAAATTGTTGTAATATTTTTCTAATGTTTGTAAATATTTTTTTATTTGTTTGTAACTTAGTTCTTTTCTAATTGTAGATAATTGTAGGTATTGTATTTAATTTATTTATTCATAGTGTAGTGTTAGGTTTAATTGTAACTTAGGTTGATTAGGCATCCACCTCCCCCCGGGAAGAGCCGGGTTATCAGTGCTGCTAGGTAAACTAGCTTACTGAACCTCTTCAAAACCCATCCTTAAACAATCATCAAGCTAAATTATCGCTCTATATAACTGAAAAGCTCTAAAACCCCTGTAGTGAGGGAGAGGCATCTTTATTCAGCGGAGTGTCATAAACATGGCGGAAGGGAGATGTATGATGCGACATGAGGAACTGTTTGCGCAACTTGAACTTTCTTTGTACAGACTTATGGAGAGAGCACCGTACGATCACTTGCTAAAGTGCTTAAGCCCTGAATATGAAGCTACAGCATATCCTAAGGATTCACAGGAAAGAAAAGCGGACCAGAAATCCAGACCTGACAATATTAATCACAAAATGGGGGATCCGCATAATTTGAGGAGTGATCTACTAGCCTCTGATACGCAGAAGGGTGCTTATACAGCAGAACTGCACCCGGGACAACAAGAGCTCTTTTCTCTTTGCAGACAGCAAACAACGGAGTCGGCAGCACTGGCGCTAATGGCTCAGGGAGACTCCCAACCCACAAAGATTAAGATAAGGAGCCGTGCACTGGGTAATACCTGGACTGAGACGCTGAGGAAAAAGAAGATATCGGCACATGTAGTAGTAGCACAGACGTTTGGGGGGGCCCACCCGAACGTGCAGCGACCAAAGCTGGTCAAGCATCTCACCTATTTCTACAGCTGGGATGATCTCCGTAGAACCAGCGTTGTACTAATCATGTCTCAGGTCAGCTCTATGCCTCACAGCCTCTGTTCACACGGCGGCGATCATACTCCGAAGAGAGGAGTGGGGTAGCTTGCAGAGGCATCTCTCTAACAGTGTGCGGCTGACTTTGACCCCAGGGACGATACTAGCTTCCATCTAATGCTATGTAAAAAGGACTCTGGTAACCTAGCAATGGTAATGCTTAATTTCATACTGTGAGTCGTTTTAAACTGTTGAGATATTTCTCTAAGTTAATCAACCACTTTTTATTCATGTTTCATTTCATAATGTGATTAGTTGAACTGTTTGAAGTTTATCCCTAAGTTAGGCGAACATTTTTTTTTTTTTTTTTTTTTTTTTTCTTTGCTCTCCCTTATCAACTTCCTTACATAACGATACTCTTAGAAATGTTTTAAGATCATTCTTGGGCAAAGCATAGCAGAGTTGCATAGTAGAAAGATTGACTCACTGCTACTATCTCTTATATTCCACATAAATCGCACTTATTTTATAATAGGCTTCTTCTCTTGCTTATATATGACTCAGTCCTAATGTTTATAAGCCCAATATTGTCTGAACAAGCATATGTACAATGTTCCTTACTATACTAAAACTGTCATATTTAAATTGTTTGTCTCCCTTGCCTATAACTCTCTCCCTCACCTCTATATATCCCCAATATTGATTATCAGTATATCTGTCATAGGCCCAATAGAGGTCTATATAGCTAGAAAATTGGGAACAAAGTATTATACCAAGATTGTTATACTAAAATTGTTTGTTTTCCTTGCCCCTTGCCCTCCCCCTCACTTCCATATATTCCCAATACTGTTCATATGTCTACCTATCACAGACCCAAGGGTGGTCTATATAATTAGAAAATTGGGATTCTAAAAACGTTATATTCAATTTGTTTGTTTTCCTTTCCCCTAGTTCTCCCCCTCACCGCTATATATTCCCAATTTTGACCATATGTATACCTGTCAAAGACCCAAGAGTGGTCTGCATAGTGAGAAAATTGGGATCAATTAAGGCATACACTGCAATTAACAGGTGTCTTCAAGTGTTGAATTGACTGATCATAAGCATGCCTTACACCTTTAAACAGTTTGTACAATGGACTATTGTGATGAAGTTTAATATTGTATCAGCTTCGATGTACTATGTGCACATTTAATTTATGCCGTGTATGTTTTGTTTATCAAAATAAAGCTCTTTTGAAAATTAATTGTAACTTAGGTTAGGATTTATTTTACAGGTAATTTTGTAATTATTTTAACTAGGTAACTATTAAATAGTTATTAACTATTTAATAGCTATTGTACCTGGTTAAAATAATTACAAAGTTGCCTGTAAAATAAATATTAATCCTAAAATAGCTATAATATAATTATAATTTATATTGTAGCTATATTAGGGTTTATTTTACAGGTAAGTATTTAGCTTTAAATAGGAATAATTTATTTAATAAGAGTTCATTTATTTTGTTAGATTTAAATTATATTTAATTTAGGGGGGTGTTAGTGTTAGGGTTAGACTTAGCTTTAGGGGTTAATCCATTTATTACAGTAGCGGCGAGATTCGGTTGGCAGATTAGGGGTTAATGTTTGAAGTTAGATGTCGGCGATGTTAGGGAGGGCAGATTAGGGGTTAATACTATTTATTATAGGGTTATTGAGGCGGGAGTGAGGCGGATTAGGGGTTAATAACTTTATTATAGTAGCGGTGAGATCCGCTCGGCAGATTAGGGGTTTATAAGTGTAGGCAGGTGGAGGCGATGTTGAGGGGGGCAGATTAGGGGTTAATAAATATAATATAGGGGTCGGCGGTGTTAAGGGCAGCAGATTAGGGGTACATAGCTATAATGTAGGTGGCGGCGCTTTGCGGTCGGCAGATTAGGGGTTAATTATTGTAGGTAGCTGGCGGCGACGTTGTGGGGGGCAGGTTAGGGGTTAATAAATATAATATAGGGGTCGGCGGTGTTAGGGGCAGCAGATTAGGGGTACATAAGTATAACGTAGGTGGCGGTCGGCAGATTAGGGGTTAAAAAAATTTAATCGAGTGGCGGCGATGTGGGGGGACCTCGGTTTAGGGGTACATAGGTAGTTTATGGGTGTTAGTGTACTTTAGAGCACAGTAGTTAAGAGCTTTATAAACCAGCGTTAGCCCAGAAAGCTCTTAACTACTGACTTTTTTCTGCGGCTGGAGTTTTGTCGTTAGATTTCTAACGCTCACTTCAGCCATGACTCTAAATACCGGAGTTAGAAAGATCCCATTGAAAAGATAGGATACACAATTGACGTAAGGGGATCTGCGGTATGGAAAAGTCGCGGCTGCAAAGTGAGTGTTATACCCTTTCCTGACTGACTCCAAATACCGGCGGTAGCCTAAAACCAGCGTTAGGAGCCTCTAACGCTGGTTTTGACGGCTACCGCCAAACTCTAAATCTAGGCCAATGTAAATCTGACCACTAGGTTCTCAAATAGGTAGTTTTTTTCGCCTTTATACTGGATTCACAGCAACCGTGTTTAAATCCTCTGTGTTTCTGTTTTGAGATAGATAGATAGATAGATAGATAGATAGATAGATAGATAGATAGATAGATAGATAGATAGAAGATGGGATATTGCATATATTGTTGTTGATTAAATAATTTGATTTTGGTGACATTACTTCAGGACTTTATGCCTGTGAATATTTAACAAGACTATAGTAGGTTTCTCTACTACAAGGTAGTATAGGCAGAAAGTAAACTATTTGGACTGGAGGATATAGTTTTGTATTGTTCTTTTAGTATCCTTACTTAAAGGGACAGTCTACCATAGAATTGTTATTGTTTTAAAAGATAGATAATCCCTTTATTACCCATTCCCCAGTTTTGCTTAACCAACACAGTTATATTAATATACTTTTTACCTCTGTGATTACCTTGTATCTAAGCACCTTCTGACAGCCCCCTGATCACATGACTGTGACTGTTTATTATCTATTGTCTTAAATATAGCATTGTTTTGTGCTAAATCTTAAATAACCCCCTGTGCCTGAACACAGTGTTATCTATATGGCCCATGTGTACTTTCTGTCTCTTTGTGTTGAAAAGAGATTTAAAAAGCCTGTGATAAGAGGCAGCCATCAAAGGCTTAGAAATTAGCATATGAGCCTACCTATGTTTAGTTTAAACTAAGAATACCAAGAGAAAAAAGCAAATTTGATAAAAGTAAATTGGAAAGTTGATTACAATTAAAAGTCATATCTGAATAATGAAAGTTTAATTTATACTAGACTATCCCTTTAATATATGTTGGAAGACGATTAACAATAACAGTCTTTCCATAGTTAAGAGATAACAGACGTAAACCTCAGATTCTCTACTAGAATGCTGTTATGAAGTCATTAATTTAGCAAAAGAGAAATGTGAGTATTAACCCATTAGTTGTCAAAAAGGGACGTGTGCAATGTTTTGCAGCCTTTTATGGCGGCAAAGTGATTAAATATATAAAAACATCCCATTTCCCGGTCTATGATAGCGATCAATTACTCCTGTAAACAACACAGACAAAAGGTTGTCAGCCTGTAACCTTTTCACCTTCATATAGTCATATTCTCACAGCAATAGATGGGTGATCTAGGGACCCTGTCTAATACTTCCTCCATGAAACCACTGTTTGTTTTGCATGGGCTTTGCAGTTTCTACAAAGATAAAAGTTTACATAAATAACAAAGAACATGGATCCATTTTAATTAGTAAAGAAAATAAATCAGTTTGTATGAGATTGGTGTGCCTGTATAGTACAATGAGCAGTACAGTATAATGTTATTAGGCACATTATTTACTTTAATAGATTATTTACTTTAATAAAAGTGAAGTGCTCCCTATAATCATGCACCTGACACAAATATGTGTTCAGATGTAATATTTTTGAATCTCTTTATTTCTTCAAGGGAATCCATAAATGACTTAACTCTTTACAGTGTAAAGGGGATTTCTAACTATTTAAAGACCAGTAAATACAGTAGATTTGCATAATCAACTAATGGATGATAAAAGGACAATGCAAAACCACTTAGGGGCATATTTATCAAGCTCGGTATGTCTAAAGACCTCTGCTCCATAACCTGTCCGTCTGCTCTGAGGCGGCAGACAGAAATCGACAAAAATCAACCTCATCCAATACGATCGGGTTGATTCACACCCCCTGCTAGCGGCAGAGGGCGGCATTGCACCAGCAGTTCACAATAACTGCTGGTGCAATGATAAATGCAGAGAGTGTATGCTGTCGGCATTTATTGATGTGATGCAGACATGATCCGCAAAATCCGAGCGCACAATGATCATTCGGCCCCAATGTCTGAACTTCAAATAAGTAGATTTTTTTTCTGACTAATTTCAGTTAATCTATTTCCACTCCTCCTGTATAATGTGACAGCCATCAGCCAATCACAAATGCATACATGTACCATGTGACAGCCATCAGCCAATCACAAATGCATATACATATATTCGGTGACTTCTTGCACATGCTCAGTAGAAGCTGGTGACTCAAAAATTGCAAATTTTATTAAAGTGAAAGTCAATCCTAGAATTTGTGAAACACTAGGATTGACCATTGGAACAAATAAAGGGGACTTTCACTCCTGAAGTAAAAATACTTCATGCTGAAAGCACCTTTATTTGTATCAAGCGTTCGCCGGGCTGAGATGCTCAGGCAATCCACTGCAGAACGCTGTTTGGCTTGAGAGGTAACGTTTTCACCTCTTAGCCAATAGTCGTGCGGGAAATCCAGCTTGCCGCCTTGTGGCACCAGATTTCCTGCACTTTATTTGCTAAGAGGTAGAAACGTTCTGCCGTGGGCTGTCTGAGCAGCTCAGTGAGGTGAACGCTTGAAACAAATAAAGTCCCCTTTATTTGTTCAAATGGTCAATCCTAGTGTTTCACAAGTGCTAGGATTAACTTTCACTTTAAAGAAATAAACTTGTATGCTCAATCTGTATCCAGAATGTTTAATTTTGACTTGATTGTCCCTTTAAGAATGATACTAAGCAACCTGTTTAAATTATTTAGACCCATTGCAGTCTAAACTATGGTGCAGCAAATTTGGATATTTTTCAGGCATTTCAAATTTTGTAAAGGGTAGGTTCTTTATTTTTTGGTTATGTTAGGTTTTTAATTTATTGTAATGTAATTTTATTTTAAGTAATGTTATTTTTTTTTTTAGGATAAGTTTAGGTTTTAATTAAATTTTACAGGTAAGTTTTAATTTTTTTAAAGGTAGTTAGGATAGTTTTAATTTAATTTATGGGTATTTTAATTTGGGTTAAGTTAGAGGGTGTTAGGTTAGGGGTTTTAGATGTTATTTTACTACTTTGCGTTGTGGGGGATGGTAGTTTAGGGGTTAATTATTGATTTCGTTTGCGAAGTGGGGGAGTGGTGATTTAGGGGTTAACAGTTTATTTAGATAGTTTGCGATGCTGGTGGATGGCGGGTTTAAGGGTTAATAGTTTATTTAAATAGTTTGCGATGTGGGGGATGGCTGTTTAGGCGTTAATACTTTTATTTAGGGTTGGCAATGTGGGGGATGGCTGTTTAGGGGTTAATAGTGTAGTTTATGGGTGTAAGGGTACTTTTAATGTATTTTTGTTGTGTTTTGCGCAACATTTTAGTTTTGGAAAACAGTTTACCAGAGCTCTTAGATCACGGTATGGATTGAAGCGGAAAAGGCTATTGCACTAGCTCAATCGCAATTTTTCCTGTCTTGTAATTTCAGCGGAAGAAAAATAGATGGCAAAATTGCTATTGTGTTAGTGCATAATCCATTGCGCTTCACTTGTAATCTTGCTCTCTCAGTTTCCAAGGAGTATATGTTTATCCTTCAGAAAAAGGGGATGAGGATGATGATACAAAGGTAAGACTAAGGAGGGATAAGTGTATAAGATGGCACTTACAAAAGGGCCACAAATCAGATAACAAAAAGATGGAGAGAACGGCAGAAAAATATTGAGAATGGCAAAACAAGAGGGTTACAGAAGTTGGAAATTAAAGGGACATAACAGTGCACAAAGAGAATGCTCCGATATGTTAGAATTTTTTTTATTATTACCCATTGCTTGTGAATGGATTGAGCACAAAGTACACTACTGGGAGCTAGTTGAACACATCTGGTGATGACAAAAGACAAATGTATGAAGCCACCAGTCACCAGCTAGCTCCTAGTAGTGCACTCCTGCTACTGTGAATATTTACATATGCTTTTCAACAAAGGATACCAAAAAGAACAAAATAAATTGTTATAATAGAAGTTAATTTAAAAGTGTCTTAAAATGACATGCTTTGTCTGAATCATGCAGGTTTAAAGGAACATGAAACACAATTTTTTTCTTTCATGATTCAGACAGATCATAACATTTTTAAACAACTTTCCAATTTAATTTTATTATGTAATTTGCTTTATTCTCTTGGCATCCTTTGCTGTTAGAAGAACAGCTTCTAAGCCTACTTGTGTATGCTTTTCAACAAAGGATGCAAATAGAATGAAACAAATTAGATAATAGAAAAAAATTGGAAAGTTTTTTTTTTTTAAATTGCCTGCTCTATGTAAATCCTGAAAGGAAGAGTTTGTGATTCATATCCCTTTAATTTTTTCTTCCACATTCCTTCAGATAAAAGTAGGGTGTAGAGCAAATAGAGAGGGGGGGGGAAGATAAAATAAGACATAATGGTACACTGAGTATTACACAGGTGAGTATTAGGGAAAGGGGATAGAGCATGGCATCAAATTGTTAGAGCGTGGCAGTGAGATTAGGCATACTATAGACAGCTGATAAGGAAAAGCAGTGTTGTGTATAATGTAATACAAACATGTATTTCCTCTCTTCTGAAACACCTATAACATTTACCCATTGTAATGCTTCATTCTGCCCTAAACCTTTTAGCATCCACTATTTAATATTCTCATTACAATGAGCTTTGTGTAACTCACTGCAATTGCCTCTTTCGCTTTCCTCTTAAAAAGTGAGATAAAGCCGCAGATAAAAGCTGAGAGTGAAGTAGAATCACCTGCAGGAGCTCACAGGCTGCAGACAGTAAGTTTACATTACTAGTAGAACAAGGTAAGTTGACAGGTATGCAAGGAAAATACTTAGCACAGATATAAATGCATGCTGACAAGTAATTCAAGCAGAAGAGGGGAATAATTGTTGTGGAAGCATTCCTTTATTTGTAATGCATGTATACAATATCATAGTCATTGAATATTGTGTAAGAAGGTTAGAAGAACACTGTCTGTCATTCTGGGTCAAGGACCTCTGATAGGCTGAGAATATTGTCAAATCACTTCAAGCAGATTATAATCTTTTTTACATGAGCAATAACATAAGAGCATTTGTGGTTTTAAAAGAAAGAATTAGAATATAAAGTAACTATTTAATTAGGCAGTGTAATAGCATTAATAAAGTTCAAAGAACTGTGCTAACATTGAAAGGATTTTGAATTTCCAAACTTTAGTCTTAAAAAAGTGCACAATCAGAAAGAACAATTTATTGTTACTGACATATCTGTTTATAGTTTTATTTGTAAATTATTGTATGTTTTTAACTCATGAGCTTCCACATATGGCTGTAAATGTGTTACAAAGCAAAAGTGTTGGAGAGTGTGTGTCATGGGGATTACTACCTACAGGTATAAGCATTGTGGATAGATAATCATGATCCATAAAAAATGTATCTGCAGAAAGATGTCAATGGCATCATAAAACAATGAAAGTGAGGATTTCATTGGAATTCTAACAATGGCTGTTGTCCAGTTGTGCCTGGCTTTTAAGTCATTCACAATTTATACTATGTAAGGAAAATAACTTATCCGAGAAACACCGATTCCCTCTAGAAGGAGAAAACAAATCACTAAGTTCAAAGGTTGTTGCAAAATGAGGTGTTAGACTGGAGCACAAGATTTTCTCAACCGCAGATCTTGCCAAAATGTATTCACAATCATTAAAAAATATTCTGCTGTAATTTGTTGTGGGAACCTGACCCAGCATTACCTCACCTTTATATCCATGTATTTTAAATTAAAGTCACATTTATTTCGCATTGTCTCTCAGACTTGACTGCAGATCATAATATCATAATTTTCTAATACTCAAAGAATCCCGAGATATTGGAAAAACAGAATTATTACAATTTTACTCATAGTAGTTCTGCTGTTCCAGTCAGTAAACTTATACTGCACCTCCATGCTTGCTCCTCAGTCTTTACCTTGCTTTGCTCCTGTTGGCTGCCCTAAATCTCTTTAACCAGCTAACCTCACACCAGAATCACATTCAAAAGAATATTAAATGAATCCACAGTGGAGGAATTTATATATTTATTTGCTTATTAGTACTGCTTAGGTCCAGTTTCACATATTGCAATTTATTTCATTTTTTTTAAATGATTAGCTCAGCAGTGGAGAGCGAAATTGCATGGGGGGGGGCCAAGAAAATTTTCGCCCAGGGTCCAATCAATATTAAAGACGGCCCTGTGTATAGTGCCTAAAGTTAAGTGTGGTAGCGGAGCGATAATGGTTTGGGGCTGTTTTTTCAGGGTTTGGGCCATGCCCCTTAGTTCCAGTGAAGGGTCATCTTAATTCTACAGGATGCGCAGACATATTTTGAGCTATAGTATAGCTAGGTTCAGTAACACAAAAATTACATTATGTAAGAAATTAATTGGTTATTATGTCCCTTTTATTAGAAAGAATGTTTGTTAATTAATCTATCTAACTAACCCTGTGAAGGGTTACGCCCGCTTCACAGTGACAGACCAAACTCCCCGTTTAACGCACCGCAAACAACCGCAAACAGTCCATTTGCACAACCACGAGATAGATAGATTTGATAGATACATAGATACATAGATTAGATAGATATATCAATAGATGCAATATACATTTGATAGATACAATAGATAGTTAGATAGATTAATTAACAAACATTCTTTCTAATAAAAGGGACATAATAACCAATTAATTTCTTACATAATGTAATTTTTGTGTTACTGAACCTAGCTATACTATAGCTCAAAATATGTCTGCGCATCCTGTAGAATTAAGATGACCCTTCACTGGAACTAAGGGGCATGGCCCAAACCCTGAAAAAACAGCCCCAAACCATTATCGCTCCGCTACCACACTTAACTTTAGGCACTATACACAGGGCCGTCTTTAATATTGATTGGACCCTGGTCGAAAATTTTCTTGGCCCCCCCCCATGCAATTTCGCTCTCCACTGCTGAGCTAATCATTTAAAAAAAATGAAATAAATTGCAATATGTGAAACTGGACCTAAGCAGTACTAATAAGCAAATAAATATATAAATTCCTCCACTGTGGATTCATTTAATATTCTTTTGAATGTGATTCTGGTGTGAGGTTAGCTGGTTAAAGAGATTTAGGGCAGCCAACAGGAGCAAAGCAAGGTAAAGACTGAGGAGCAAGCATGGAGGTGCAGTATAAGTTTACTGACTGGAACAGCAGAACTACTATGGGAAACTGTAAAATCTGAGACAGAGAGAAAACAAAAACTATAAAAATAAGCCTTACATTAATGTGTGAAGTATCAGCATGACACTATACATCAGCCACAGCAGCACATGTCACTTCTTTGCTAGGAACAAGTTCCCTCTCACCTTGCACTAGACAATGCTGCATGGGGAGGGGTGTGTGTGCACTCACTTATTCTTCCCACTGACACCTTTCTACAAAGCACTGTTCCCCTAACAAACTTCAGTTAGTTGATCTTAGGGCCACAGCAGAAAGAGCAGGGCTAAGGGGACCAGCAGACAGGATGCTGTCTGTCCAAGGCTGCATGGATACAGTGTGAGATGAGTCACACAGCCTCAAGACTAAAGAGAGCAGTGTATGCAGCTGCACAGATGCTCAAATCGTCACGTGCTTGCCGCTCCAGCTTTCTGCTGCATGCGCTTACAGTCAGCCCTACCCAGAAACAATCCCTACCACCAGAGCAGTTACCTGGTAACAGTGGTAACCCCAGTAGGACCTTTTATGATGCAGTGGGAATGGCTGGATGCCGAGTTAGGGCTTTGCATTCAGTGCTGCACAGTGCACATCTAAAACAGCACATGGCAATAGCTTGGCATATCACATGACATAATTTAATCCATAAAGGGCATAAATCACCTAACATTCCTAAATTGTTTGGAATAACGTGCTTTAAAACATCAGGTATGATGTTGTATCGATCAGGTAGTGTAAGGGTTACGCCCGCTTCACAGTGACAGACCAAACTCCCCGTTTAACGCACCGCAAACAACCGCAAACAGTCCATTTGCACAACCACGAGATAGATAGATTTGATAGATACATAGATACATAGATTAGATAGATATATCAATAGATGCAATATACATTTGATAGATACAATAGATAGTTAGATAGATTTGATAGATAAATAGATAGATTTGATAGATATATAATTTCCCAGACAGAGAATTACAAGACGTGCGGTCAGGGACCCATGGTAAGGTTCCCAGAGGCAGTTGCGGCGCCAGGGGACATGTATATGGCATGGATTTTAGGAACCGGGAGATGGAAAAAGATGCTTGGTTGGTCCTCCTCCTTCAAATTTGAGGCACTGCGCGTGCAATCTACTGTGCCACCAGATATGAGTGGTGTGTTAAGTATTACTATTCTGATCAGTTTAATACCTGTTACTCCCCCTTATCAGGGGAGGTGTATATGGCATGGATTTTAGGAACCGGGAGATTGAAAAAGATGCTTGGTCGGTCCTCCTACTTCAAATTTGGGGCACTGCGCATGCAATTGTGGCTTGACTTTTAGCTGACGGACATTTGGCCCTGGCACACATGCTAGCAGGCAGGCAACTGCAATTAGATCACCCTAGCAGACTGATGTTTCACAGTCCAAAAAGTTTTTTTTTTTTTTTATTATTTACACTACTGTCACACCAGATATGAGTGGTGGCACTGGGCAAGTGGGCCGGGCACACACGTTGGCAGGCAGGCAACTGCAATTAGAATTACACTAGCAGACTTATGTTTCACAGTCAAAAAAGTTTTTTTTTAATTATTTACAGTACTGTTACACCAGATATGAGTGGTGGCACTGGGCAAGTGGGCCTGGCACACATGCTAGCAGGCAGGCAACTGCAATTAGATTGCACTAGCTGACTGATGTTTCACAGTCAAAAAAGTTTTTTTTTTTAATTATTTACACTACTGTTACACCAGATATGAGTGGTGGCACTGGGCAAGTGGGCTAGGCACACACGTTGGCAGGCAGATAACTGCAATTAGAATTACACTAGCAGACTGATGTTTCACAGTCAAAGTTTTTTTTTAAATTATTTACACTACTGTCACACCAGATATGAGTGGTGGCACTGGGCAAGTGGGCCGGGCACACACGTTGGCAGGCAGGCAACTGCAATTAGAATTACACTAGCAGACTTATGTTTCACAGTCAAAAAAGTTTTTTTTTTAATTATTTACAGTACTGTTACACCAGATATGAGTGGTGGCACTGGGCAAGTGGGCCTGGCACACATGCTAGCAGGCAGGCAACTGCAATTAGATTACACTAGCAGACTGATGTTTCACAGTCAAAAATGTTTTTTTTTAAAAAAATTATTTACACTACTGTTACACCAGATATGAGTGGTGGCACTGGGCAAGTGGGCCTGGCTGGCACACACGCTAGCAGGCAGGCAACTGCAATTAGATTGCACTAGCAGACTGATGTTTCACAGTCAAAAAAGTTTTTTTTTAATTATTTACAGTACTGTTACACCAGATATGAGTGGTGGCACTGGGCAAGTGGGCCTGGCACACACACTAGCAGGCAGGCAACTGCAATTAGATTACACTAGCTGACTGATGTTTCACAGTCAAAAAAGTTTTTTTTTTTTTAATTATTTACACTACTGTTACACCAGATATGAGTGGTGGCACTGGGCAAGTGGGCTAGGCACACACGTTGGCAGGCAGATAACTGCAATTAGAATTACACTAGCAGACTGATGTTTCACAGTCAAAGTTTTTTTTTAAATTATTTACACTACTTTTACACCAGATATGAGTGGCGGCACTGGGCAAGTGGGCCTGGCACACACGCTGGCAGGCAGGCAACTGCAATTAGATTACACTAGCTGACTGATGTTTCACAGTCAAAAAAGTTTTTTTTTTTTTTTTAATTATTTACACTACTGTTACACCAGATATGAGTGGTGGCACTGGGCAAGTGGGCCTGGCACACACGCTGGCAGGCAGGCAACTGCAATTAGATTACACTAGTAGACTGATGTTTCACAGTCAAAAAAGTTTTTTTTTTTAATTATTTACACTACTGTTACACCAGATATGAGTGGTGGCACTGGGCAAGTGGGCACAGTATACGCTGTGAGTCTGACACACACGCTGGCAGGCAGGCAACTGCAATTAGATTACACAGGAAAAAAAAAAAAGCTGCCCTAAAAAGGGCTTTTTGGGGTGCTCTCCTTACAGCAGAGATCAGATGAGTCCTTCAGGACTGTAGTGGACACTGAATACACTAGCCTAGCTATCAATTTCCCTATTAAATCAGCAGCAGTTACACTGTCCCTCCTCTCACTAAGAAAGCTGCTTCCGAATGAATCTAAAATGTCTGCTGTCCAGGAGCTGGGAGGGTCTGGGAGGGAGGGTCTGCTGCTGATTGGCTGCAATGTGTCTGCAGACTGTGAGATACAGGGTCAAAGTTTACTCAATGATGACGAATAGGGGGCGGATCAAACATTGCATATGTTCGCCCGCCGCAGCGAACGCGAACAAGCTATGTTCGCCGGGAACTATTCGCCGGCGAACAATTCGCGACATCACTATTGATGATAGGTGATCTTTACAAACTATTTACTTCAGCACTTGATGGCCCCAGAACAGGCGTTTGCGTGGTCTACCATTTTGTGGCTGAGCTTTTGTTGCTCCTAGATACTTCCACTTCACAATAATAGCACTTAAATTTCACAAACTAACTTGTAACAAAGGTGGCGTACTTTGACAGTGGCATGTTTAACCCCTTAATGACTAAGGACGTGCCAGGCACATCCTCCCTTGAGTATCACTTAACAACCAAGGACATGCCTGGCAAGTCCTCTGTGGTTTGAAGCTCTGGAAGCGATCCTGATTACTTCCAGCAGCTTTTAAGGTATTGCAGTGATGCCTCAATATTGAGTGTTGTTCTCTCTCTTTCGATTTTTATGCAAATTACTCTTGGGTCCCCCTAAGAGTAATGGGGAAACCAGACGTGGACTCCATGCACACTTGCCCTTAGAGAGATACAACTGCACCTCACTGACGAGGCCCATAGGAGGCCGAAACAATCGTCTGGGGTTGTTGCTTCCCTTGTTCAGAGAAGAATTGCCTGGTATTTCGGCGCTGGACTGTCATTGGGCAGGGTCAGACTGATATGCTTCAGGATATTTTTTCTCTGTGAAGGGGCATAGTGTGCAAAAAGAACTGGCACCCTGAGGAATTCAATAAAAATGAACATGCATGGAAGTTATTCCAGCTTCTGTTCTATCTCATGGAGTGCTGTTCTCTCTTTTTCGATTAAAGCTAAAAATAACCCTTCAAGCTCCAGACAAGCTAACTAATTAACCCTGTCACTGCTGGGCATAATACAAGTGTAGTGCACAGCAGCACTTAGCGGCCTTCTAATTAACAAAAATCAATGCCAAAGCCATATATGTCTGCTAGTTCTGAACAAAGGGGATCCCAGAGAAGCATTTACAACCATTTGTGCCATAATTGCACAAGCTGTTTGTAATCAATTTCAGTGAAAAAACCCAAAGTTAGTAAAAAAGTTAACAATTTTTTTTTATTTGATCGCGGTGAAATGGTGGCATGAAATATATTAAAATGGACCTAGATCAATACTTTGGGTTGTCTTCTACACTACACTAAAGCTAAAATTAACCCTACAAGCTACTTAATTAATACCTTAACTGCTGGGCCTAATACAAATG
Source organism: Bombina bombina (assembly GCF_027579735.1). Taxonomy (NCBI): domain Eukaryota; kingdom Metazoa; phylum Chordata; class Amphibia; order Anura; family Bombinatoridae; genus Bombina; species Bombina bombina. Next base: position 396,828,946 of record NC_069502.1, on the reverse strand, counting down.
TAGTGCACAGCGGCATTTAGCGGCTTTCTAATTACCAAAAAGTAATGCCACAACCATAAATGTCTGCTATTTCTGAATAAAGGGGATCCCAGAGAAGCATTAACAACCATTTGTGCCATAATTGCACAAGTTGTTTGTAAATAATTTCAATGAGAAGCCTAAAGTTTGTAAAAATGTTAACAATTTTTTTTATTTGATCGCATTTGGCGGTGATCAATACTTTGGGTTGTCTACTAAAAAAATATATATACATGTCAAGGGATATTCAAAGATTCCTGACAGATATCAGTGTTCCAATGTAACTATCGCTAATTTTTTAAATTTTTTTAAATGGTTTGGAAATAGCAAAGAACATGTAAAACATTGGGTATTTCTAAACTCAGGACAAAATTTTGAAACTATTTAGCATGGGTGTTTTTTGGTGGTTGTAGATGCAAGAAAAACAGTATATAATATGTGTAGGTACAGTAAATGAGTAAGAGGAAAATTACAGCTAAACACAAACACCGCAGAAATGTAAAAATAGCCTAGCTCCCAAATGGTCAGAAAATGGAAAAGTGTTGTGGTCACTAAGGGGTTAATGGGATATGAAACCCAATTTTTTTCATTCATGATTCAGATAGAGCATGCAATTCTAAACAACTTTCCAATTTACTCCTATTATCAAATTTTCTTCGTTCTCTTGGTATCTTTATTTGAAAAGCAGGAATGTAAGCTTAGGAACCGGCACATTTTTAGTTCAGAACCTGGGTAGCACTTGCTGATTGGTGGCCAAATGTAGTCACCAATCAGCAAGCACTACCAAGGGTGCTGAACCAAAAATGATCTGGCTCCTAAGCTTACATTCCTGCCTTTTCAAATAATGATACCAAGAGAATGAATAAAATTTGATAATATTCTATCGGAATCTTGAAATAAAAAATTTGTGTTTAATATCCTTCAATGTCACTGCCAGTTTTTGTCTATGCTGATTTCATAGCCATGTTCTGGATTTTATGCACCTGTTAGCAATGGATGTGGCTAAAATATCTGAACTTAATACTTAGCAGGGATGTCCTCATCATACATTTGGCCATATTATGTATTTGTTTAAATAAAACACATAAGTCCAGCATGGAAGCAGCTAGCTCCCCAAGCAGGAAAATGCAGGGATTGGTGAGTATATGCAACTGCCACTCCTGATTGGTACACTGCCAGGTTTCATCTCTGCAGCATACTTATGTAAGCAATGTAAAATGATATACTCTGATGAATTAGAGCATTAGAATAACCATTTCATGGTAAGCTGGATTCGGAACTGATGATACCTCAAACTTTAGTGAATCTGGAGAGATATCTCACTAGTTCATTGCAGTGTAATCAATGAGCAGATTCAGATTCAGGGTTTGGGGAAAAAAATGTCAATTTAACAGGAAAATTACCTCATTATCCGATAGAAAAGTTTCCAGCAAATAAACAAATGTATCAGCTTTTTACTTATAAAAATCTAGCAGAAATTGTAGCTAAAATTGAATTGATGGAAAATGTCAAGTTTTGTCTCATTGTTAAAGATAATATAAGGGACATTATAATCAAAGTGCAATGTATTGTTATGAATTTAAAATGTACTAGAAGCCTTGTTGCAGTACAATTTAATTAGCAAAAATGCTTTAGGTGTCATAATAACCTTACTTTGTACATTTGTATATTTACATCTTGTACATGCTAGTTGACATTACTAGCAAGATTGTGTGAATGTGTGTGTGTGTATGTATGTGTATATGTATATGTTTGTGTGTGTGTATGTATGTATGTACAGTATGTATGTGTGTATGTATGTGTATGTATGTATGTGTGTGCATGTATTTGTGTGTGTGTGTATGTATGTGTATATGTATATGTTTGTGTGTGTGTGTATGTATGTACGTACAGTATGTATATGTGTGTCTGTATTTGTGTGTGTATGTGTGTATGTATGTGTGTATGTGTATGTATGTGTGTGTGTGTGTATGTATGTGTATATGTATATGTTTGTTTGTGTGTGTCTATGTATGTGTGTATGTACAGTATGTATATGTGTGTCTGTATTTGTGTGTATATGTACGTATGTATGCGTATGTATGTATGTGTGTATGTATGTATGTGTGTGTGCATGTATGTGTGTGTGTGTGTGTTTGCTTTGGGATGATACCAGCACAAAATCACAATAAAATTAGTTATCTTTTTGTGAAGAAAATAAATGCTTGTGAAATAATAAGAATTTTTTTTATCTCTTATAACTTTACAGGCTCAGAGGAACTCCTGCATTCACTCTGCTAATGTTGCCACCTTTATTTGGAAAACATATCGGCCATGCTAATTAGCATATGTTTGCACAAAGAATAATACAGCATTGCTCAGGAACTAAAGCTGCCAGGACTCATTTTAAATTATTATTTGTTTAGAAATAGGTTTACTAATACTCAGAACACATTTCAGCAGAACTGGGCTTTTATTTCTGTATTTATTATCTTCATAGACCTGATCCTTAAAAATTACTATGTCAGCCAAATACTAACAAACCTACACTCAGCTAATTTCACTTTTCATCCTATACAGAGCTACGAGTTTCTATGTTATTCTGTGCGCCTGATTTAATAAATAATGTCACGCTTTGTGAATCACTTCCAAAAAATAACACAGGAACTTTTGAAACTGTAGATGCTGATGAGAACTCTTTTTCTATTATCTTTTGGATTAATATTACAAAACTATATTTGATATTTGCAGTTGCCCTTGTAACAATTTAGGAATGCACTTACCAATAGATTTACAAATTACTTTTATTCAATTTCCACCACAAATGTAACACACAATTGTGATTGGGCTACAATACTTCAAGCAGCAAAGTCAGTGAACACCTTACTGTGCTACTAAAGTGAATCAAAACTATGGGAACCATTCATATATAGTCCTTTAAACAATACATTGAATCTGTTATCTTATATTATTAATGATCACACTATAATAAATCATTCTCTGAAATAGTCTAATTAAATAATTTTTATAATTTTTTTCAAAATTCTTATGTTGACAGGTTGTTTTGGTTATGTTTTGTTTTTCTGTTCAAATGATATAGCTGGTATAGCCCAACAACACTGAGTAGAAATAAAGGCTAATTACAACCACATATGCAACCCTTTATGAGACACATAGAAGGAAGGGGAATGTGACCCTGCATTGGCCTTAAGTATATTGGGTCAACGATAGGGCATGGGGTGGGGTTAGAGGCGAGTCTATAAAGAAGAGTTATTAACAGGAAATTCCGTCTTTCTGGATCTGAACAGTGAGGAGAAGCTTTTGGCTTAACCTCACAGATCAGCTCTGAGGATTTTGGCCTGAAGATTTGAAGTCTTACCTGTGGATATGGCTGAGCTGCAATCCCTTCTGGCTGAAGTCGCTGCCATGGCTCAAACGCATAGTGTTGGCTGAGGGAGCGTTTTCTTCCTTCTGGAAGCGGAACAGCTGGGGTACTTGTCAGTGGTGGAGAACAGGAGCGGAGTGCGGCTGGTGACCAGGAGGACAGTCCGGAGGCTGCTGGGCCAAGTGCGGTGGTGGAGGTAGTACTGGTGACGGCTGCTGGGGGCAGGAAGGTGAGGCCTACATGGCGGTCTGGAGTTGCGGCTTAGTAGGAGGGCCCATGGTGAAGCAAGATCTACAATCGTTGATGGCAGTGGTGGACTGCAGATGTCGCGTGTTGCTGGAGGCCTAGTGAGGACGGCTACTGTGCCAGGCACGCACACCGATTACATCGGCCGGCCAATCAGGAGGCGAGGGCTCGCTGACATCATTGTTGAGTGCCAGGACCAATGGGATGTGGTGGAGGAGGCCATCAGAATGCTGTTGACTGGTAAGTAGCTGGGCTGTGGGGCTCAGGGTGACGGCTGGCGGAACGGGGAGCCATAAGAGGGCAGCAACGGCGATGGTTCTGGCTGATGTGGCCCGGTGTTGAGGGGGGGAAGGGCTCCTGGCATCGGTCAAGGGGCTGGTTGCTATAATGGGACAGGATGTTGGTGTATTCTTTGGTGGGCAAGGGGTCTTGGGGACTGAAGCCTGGGGTGTATCACGGGGGCCCTCACATTAATTATGGCCCTGGTTAGTCTCCTTTTGTTGGGTAGTGTATGATTCTGGTTTCTGATTGCAGGTGGCTGGCTCGCAGTATTGGGTGAAGCCGAGTTGGCATGCCTGGGGGCCGAGGAGGATGTTTACTGGGACGGCTTGCATATACCTGGGGGCTGTGCTTGGGGAACCTACACTAGGTCTGCAAAAGGGGGCGAGTGTCTGGGGTGGTTAGAGGATAATTTTCTTGTGTGTGGGTGTGTGGTGAGCTGTGGGGACTAGAAGGATGGGTGGGTTCTTTGTCTGGGGATACTGTTTTGTATGTTCAGGGAGCATAGTATGGGTTTGTGCATGACTTGGAGGGGGAAGGTGAGATGTACAGCAGCAAGGAAGTGGGTGCTTGGGGATTTCTATGGTTAGGGCCTCGATTTGGAGGTGGGGGACCAGAGGGTGGGGGGGATTTAAGGTTGGATTAGGGGCTTCATGTTCTCCTCCTCTTGTTCATGCAGAGTTGCAGGGGAATCAGGACGGTGGGCCTGCAGAGTAGGAGGCCCTGCACAAAGAGTTTACGGCTGTACCGGATCTGCAGGATGACGTGCTGCTAGTACTGGATGCTAGCACTGAGTTCAGTGAAGAACATATGGAGGGAGCGTCATTTGGACCTGTCACGGCTGGTCAGATAGGAGACATATCTGTCCTGATGCAGCTTCTTAAATGTATTTTCCCTGCTAGGGTAGACAGGGAATCACTGACATGAGGACAGAGGGAGAGCAGGAGGGACAGAGGGATGTGGGGAACTCTGTCAGAGGTGGTCAGGGTGGCAATTTTTGCTATTCCACAGAGTGCAGGAGTTGTTACAGGCCTCAGCAGCCTGCTACTTTCAGGGACGAAGCAGGCAGGTGACGCAGCAGATCTAGGTCCCTGGCATGCAGTTATCATCACAGCCAGAGGGATAGGTCACCTACCTGGGGGGAGGTTGAACCTTGCCCCATCCAGGAGGCAGGGACATGGCAGGTCCCTGCCTAGGCGGACACGTTCCCCATAAGATCTGATGGTGGTGAGAGGGGGAGAGTTCCAGGCGGTCGGAGCCGAGGGATGTGGCGGCAGACCCTCCACAGCGGGTTGTGACAGAAAGGAGACAGGGGACGGCAACTAGGCCTTCAGGTGAGGTGACACCTGGGGAACACCAAGTAGGAGGAGGATCTGGAATGAATGCTGTTTTGTTAAAAGGGTTAAAGGATTTGATAGCTCAGTTGGAAGGCAAGACAAGTTCGGATTCTGGGATGGCAGGGGTTGGCTCCCCTTCTGCGACTGGAGCTTGGGTGCAGATGGCAGCCTCTGCCAGAGGTACAAAGGGGGTTCAGGGGCTGCCTATAGGGGGACAAGTGGCTGCAGTGAGTGGGGCTGCACAAGGCATTAGGGGACAAGAGTGGGGCACTGGTAAAGGTCACTGAGAATGCATAAAGGAGACCATGCTTGTATTCCATTGGTCTGCTGGGTATCCACCTGGCAGCAGATGTGAAAGAGAAGATGTGGAAATGAGAGTTTTTGGAGATATTCTCTCTTTTGTCGACAGATCAGCTGTTGGGGGTTAAGGAGGATCCTAAGTCGGATCGAGGTAAGAAGGAGGAGGAGGAAAGGAAGAAGAGTTATAGGAAACTTCCTAAAACCTTCAGCACCTGGTCACGGGCCTTTTGTATCCTGGCCAGCGTCATTGGAGAGAAGTTTCCTGAACAAGGTTCTTCACTCTTTGCTATTTTGATGAGGTAGCTGGGGCTCATCGCACCTTTGGGGGCATGGCGTGGTGGTGCTATGACGAGTAGTTCCATCAGCAGTTAGCTGTTCATCCGGAGATGCATTGGGATGATCGCGACATGGGTATCTGGTTGGAGATCATGATGCCTCTCTGGTCTGGGCAGTCCTTTCGGCAGGGGGGTGGGGGAGCAACGAGTTCTGCCCCGGGTGGCAGCACAGCCGTATCCGTCAGAAAAGGCCTGTGCTTCCAATTTAATGAGGGGTAATGTCGCTTTGGAACAACGTGCAAATACAAGCACGAGTGCTCAGGATGTGGCTTAGGTCACTCCCTTTCCCGTTGTTTTAAGAGACCCAAGGCGGGGGCAAGCAGGGCGACATCACTGTTGCGGGCCTGGATGCCAGTGATGGCCAGAAGGATAGCGCCTTGGTTAGAACGGTGCGCTAGGTGCCGGGGAAAAGCTTCCGAATCGGAGGTGTTGTTGTCAGGTTTCAGCTCAGGGTTTTTGATTCTGTTTGTGGAACAGGGTATTTCGCATATATCAGGTAACCGTAAATCAGCAAGGGACTATCCAGATGTGGTGCGGGACAAACTGGCCAAGGAGGTGGAGTTGAGGAGGATGGCAGGGCCTTTTCTGGAACCCCCCCTTTCAAAATCTGCGGGTTTTCCCTTTGGGGGTTGTTCCTAAAAAGGCACCCGGGCAGTACCGTATCAGTTACCATTTTTCATACCCTAAGGGGTCATCAGTGAACGACGGCCTTTATCCTTCTCTGTCCATGGTAACATATTGTGATATCCCTTTAAGACTTTCTGACTATCAGCACTTCCTCCTATTTAAGGAAGTGCTTCTCCATTACTCAGTGCCTGAAAATTAAAGTGGATTCTCTCATCCTTTGCTATTGCTCATTTCAAGCAGTTTATTTTTCCCTTTCAGGTCTAAAGTATTTAATAATTTTTGAAGGCTGATTGTACTCAAAGTTTGCTGCACTTCTTTCCTGATTCCTTTTTTGGGACCGTTTCTTCTAACCATATTCCTACGCTTCCGGAACTCTATCACTCACAGCTGAAGCCGCACTCACACATGCTGCTACCGGACGCCGCTTTCTAATATTCTCCGGTTTAGTATTTACTCTGCTGCTAATACCGCTCTCCACGCTTCACCATCGGTTCTGGGGAAATCTGGTCTTATCACCACGCTGGTATTGGTATCGTATTGTATACAAAGTTTAAGGTTTACAAATATAACGCTAAGTGTCATTACATACCTGAGCTGTATTTTCACTGAATTAACCTCCTCCTTGCTGCTCAATATTGCGTGTGTGTTGGATCATTGTATATATATTTTAGAGTGTTTGTGTGAGTGCGTGAAACTAAAGGAAAGTTATTTGAACATTACTTTACTAAGATTTGAACTTTATCAACTTATTTCATATCCTGAATATAAAGGAATTTTTTCTCATTTTTTCTTTGATCATAAACGAATCATTGTTTATATTGTAGAAGCTTTATAAGCTTCTCACATAGGAATTATTATTATCATTCATAGAGGTATAGTCCATACTTTCATTTCAATTACTAAAGTAAATGCTCACCTTGTGCATGCGAGTATATTAAGTTATATATATTTGCTGTTTACAAGAATAGAGCTACATTCCCTTTATTTTATTTTTCTCTAAAGTTTGTGAGACAAATTTATTCACACATATCACAGAATTTTCAGGCCTTAAAAAGAAAGTTTTTATTTTTATTTTTTGGAATATGGATCCTAACGAAATTAAAAATGAATTTTCTAATATTCATCAGAAATTAGAATATCTTGCTAGAGCATTAACAGAGGTACAAACTGAAAATAAAGCTCTCAAAACCATAATAAAAGATTGTATGTCAGGGAAAGAAGCAGGAATTGCTGAACCTCACATACAATACCCACAACCATTTTCTGGCAAACGCAGCGAATTCAGGGATTTTAAAAGTGCATGTAAACTTCTTTTCTCACTTAGACCTAAAACATATCATAGTGAAAGGATAAAGGTCTGTACCACTATTTCCTTCCTACAGGGGGAGCCACGCTCCTGGGCCAATAGATTTTTTGAAAGTGAACATTCAATATTGGAATCACTTGAAGAATTTTTTTTAGCTATGACTGCCTTGTATGAGGATTCCCACACTCAAATAACAGCTGAAAATAAATTAAGATCTATGAAACAAGGGAAAAGAAACATTGAAGAATATATTACTGAATTTCAAATGTGGATAGATGACTCTCAATGGAACGAGATCAGTTTAAAGAATCAATTCAGATTGGGTCTCTCTGAATCCCTTAAAGATGAATTGTCACGATTAGAGATGCCTGACACACTGAATGGGTTGATGAAATTAAGCACCACCTTGGACCGAAGGTTACGTGAAAGAAAGGCTGAAAAAGCTTCCTATGAAGTGGTGCCCAGACGTTCATATCCCTGTTTTACAACCATGGAAAAAGCTGTTTCAAACCAGGTTCCTATGGAAATTGGAACTATAAGGGGTCCTCTAACCCCAGAGGAAAAAATTAGACGTAGATTAGAAAATCTCTGTCTTTATTGTGGGCAAAAAGACCACTCCGTCACAAATTGTCCATCTCTATTGAGACAGAAAAAGGGTAAGGGTAGTTTCAAAAACAATATTTTTCACATTTCTCAAAACCCCCATCTCACTCTCACTTTTTCTTTACAGTGGGATCAGAAAAACGTGCGCTCTAACGCTTTGATTGATTCTGGGGCGTCAGGAAACTATATAGACATAGCATATGTTAAGCTCAATAAAATTCCAACTGTTGTCAAGACACATCCTGTTTCTGTTAAACTTATTGATGGTTCTATTATACAACAGGGCCCCATTACTCATCAGACAATCCCTTTACTCATAACAACTGACCAAGGACATTCTGAATATATTACTTTTGACCTCATACCTATCTACATGCATATTATTATCTTAGGTTTTAACTGGTTACAAATACATAATCCTCATATTGACTGGTCATCACAACAAATAAAATTTGACTCTGATTATTGTACAAAGACTTGTTTTCCCTATCAGGTAATCTCTACTATGGAACATGAGCTACCACAAATTTATCAGGACCTGGCAGAGGTATTTGACCTCAAGGAGGCAGAAAACCTCCCACCACATAGGGAATTCGACTGTCCCATTGATTTAATACCGGGATCTCAGATACCACATGGTAAGATTTACCCTCTTTCGCAAGAAGAATTGATATATCTAAGATCATATTTAGATGAAAACTTGCGAAAAGGGTTCATCTCACACTCAACATCCCCTGCTGCTGCAGGATTATTTTTAGTACGCAACAAAGATGGGACAATAAGACCCATTATAGACTACAGGGCATTGAATGAAATAACAATTAAAAATAGGTATCCTTTACCTCTCATACCAGAGTTACTCGAAAGATTAAATGAGGCCACGATCTACTCGAAATTAGATCTAAAGGGCGCTTATAATCTTATTCGCATAAAGGAAGGGCACGAATGGAAAACCGCGTTCAGAACCCGCTATGGTCTTTTCCAGTATAACGTAATGCCCTTTGGTTTGAGCAATGCTCCCGCAACCTTCCAACATTTTATCAACGAGATTTTTCATGATCTAATGGATATCTGTGTCATCATATATCTAGATGATATTCTGATTTATTCGAAATCTCCCATAGAACATGAAAAACATGTTAGGTGGGTTCTTACTCGACTCAAGGAGCATAAGTTATATGCAAAGCTAGAAAAATGTGTTTTTCATGTCTCAAAAATAAAATTTTTGGGTTATATAATTACCCCAAACAAAATAGAAATGGATCCTGAAAAAGTATCCGCTATTAAAGACTGGCCTAAACCCACTACAGTAAAAGCATTACAGCGATTTATTGGTTTCGCAAATTATTACCGTAAATTTATAAAAAACTTCTCCTCAGTGATAAAACCATTAACACAATTAACTAGCATAAAACAGCGCTTTAAGTGGTCTGAACAAGCCCAGAAGACTTTTGATAGTCTTAAGGAAATGTTCACAACAGCTCCAATACTAACACTGCCTAAATTTGATCAACAGTTCCTGTTGGAAGTTGATGCATCTAATACAGGCATAGGGGCTGTTCTTTCCCAACAAAATAAGGAGACAGGTGAAGTTCATCCCATTGCGTTCTATTCAAGAACGTTGACTTGTGCTGAAGCTAACTATAGTGTTGGAGACAAAGAACTCCTTGCTATTAAGTGTTCACTAGAACAATGGAGACACCTACTAGAATGATCAGTAATTCCATTCCTTATATATACTGATCATAAAAATTTAGAATACTTAAAAAAGAATAAGACTTTAACAGCAAGGCAAGCAAGATGGTCACTCTTTCTAGATCGCTTTAACTTTCTAATAACTTATAAACCTGGGAGTCAAAACACAAAGGCAGATGCACTTTCACGTATTTATGAGATACTACTTCCACATGAACAACCTAACTTCACTATTCCACCAGAAAAGATAATAGGTACTTTAACACCTTTAGAAGAAGAGATTTACAACGCTCTAAAACATGATTCAATACCATTACAAAATTGTTCCAAAGATCCTACTACAGGTCTTTTTTATCATGAAGAAAAGTTATACATACCTGAGAAAATAAGATCTTCCATTCTCACACATACCCATGATGACACCATATCTGGTCACCCAGGGATACAGAAAACCATTGAACTTACCCGTCGTAAGTTTTGGTGGCCAGGAATGAATAAATACATTTATGATTATGTCTCTAGGTGTGAGAATTGTGCTAGAAATAAAATTGAACATAAAAAACCCATAGGGTTACTTAGACCTCTGCCCATTCCAGATAAACCATGGAGTACTATTGCCATGGATTTTATAGTGGAGTTACCTGCATCACAACAATATAACACTATCATGGTAGTAGTTGACCATTTAACAAGACTGGCTCATTTTATTCCACTTAAGGGATTACCAACTGCCATGACTACAGCTAAAGTATTTCTTGATCAGGTTGTAAGACTACATGGTTTACCCTCTAATATTATTACGGACAGGGGTACCCAATTCACCTCTTCGTTCTGGAGATCTTTGTGTAAATTACTGAAGATTGATCATCGCTACACTACTGCTTTTCATCCTCAGACAAATGGCTTGACAGAAAGACTCAACCAGACTATTGAACACTTTTTACGTTCTTATATTTCACATTTACAAGATGACTGGCTAATTTACCTTCCTATGGCTGAATTTACTCATAATAATTCATTCTGTTCCTCAACCAAAACATCCCCCTTCTTCGCAACTTATGGGTACCATCCTAATACTATAACCTTATCCCACAAAACAGTAAATTCCCCTTCAGCTTTAGATTTTTCTTCCAAGCTTCAAGATCGATTAAGAGTATTGAAAAAACATCTAGCCGAAGCTAAGGAATACCAAAAGAAATACTATGATCGGAAACATTCAATTGGACCTGAATATAAAATAGGTGACCTAGTATTACTCTCTACTAAAAACCTCAAACTTCAGGTCCCTAGCAAGAAATTGGCTAACCAATTTTTGGGACCTTACCCTGTGGAGCAGGTAATAAATCCCAATGTGGTCAAGCTCACGTTACCCAAGGACTACAAGTTTCATCCCACTTTTCATATTTCATTACTAAAACCTTTTGATTCAATGACACGTACGACAGTTGATCTTCCACCTCCTATCTCAGTGGATCTTCCAGAGGAATTTGAAGTTGAATCTATATTGGATTCTAGGATTCGACGACAAAGATTAGAATATCTTATCAGATGGAAGGGTTATGGTCCAGAGGATGATTCCTGGCATCTTCATTCGGAAGTTCATGCCCCTCGTCTGGTGAAGTCATTCCATCATCGTTACCCCCTTAAACCTGGTCTGGAATCCCCGGGGGTGATTCCCTGAGAAGGGGGGGATGTGATATCCCTTTAAGACTTTCTGACTATCAGCACTTCCTCCTATTTAAGGAAGTGCTTCTCCATTACTCAGTGCCTGAAAATTAAAGTGGATTCTCTCATCCTTTGCTATTGCTCATTTCAAGCAGTTTATTTTTCCCTTTCAGGTCTAAAGTATTTAATAATTTTTGAAGGCTGATTGTACTCAAAGTTTGCTGCACTTCTTTCCTGATTCCTTTTTTGGGACCGTTTCTTCTAACCATATTCCTACGCTTCCGGAACTCTATCACTCACAGCTGAAGCCGCACTCACACATGCTGCTACCGGACGCCGCTTTCTAATATTCTCCGGTTTAGTATTTACTCTGCTGCTAATACCGCTCTCCACGCTTCACCATCGGTTCTGGGGAAATCTGGTCTTATCACCACGCTGGTATTGGTATCGTATTGTATACAAAGTTTAAGGTTTACAAATATAACGCTAAGTGTCATTACATACCTGAGCTGTATTTTCACTGAATTAACCTCCTCCTTGCTGCTCAATATTGCGTGTGTGTTGGATCATTGTATATATATTTTAGAGTGTTTGTGTGAGTGCGTGAAACTAAAGGAAAGTTATTTGAACATTACTTTACTAAGATTTGAACTTTATCAACTTATTTCATATCCTGAATATAAAGGAATTTTTTCTCATTTTTTCTTTGATCATAAACGAATCATTGTTTATATTGTAGAAGCTTTATAAGCTTCTCACATAGGAATTATTATTATCATTCATAGAGGTATAGTCCATACTTTCATTTCAATTACTAAAGTAAATGCTCACCTTGTGCATGCGAGTATATTAAGTTATATATATTTGCTGTTTACAAGAATAGAGCTACATTCCCTTTATTTTATTTTTCTCTAAAGTTTGTGAGACAAATTTATTCACACATATCACACATATACATCCTTTAAAAGGGCCATTCTGCTGGTTCAGGAAGCTGGCCTGGGTGCTTTGATGGCCAAGGTGGACATTGAAGCTGCCTTTTGCCTTCTGCCAGTCCACCCCAAGTGTCACCATTTGCTTGGTTGTCATTTTGATGGAGCTTTCTTTGTTGATTTGTGTTTGCCGATAGGGTGCTCGATATCCTGTTCCTGTTTCGAGATGTTCAGCTGCTTTGTAGATTGGGTAGTCCGGATGCGATCAGGGTTTTCATCTTTGGTGCATTACCTCAATGACTTTTTGTTTGTGGGTCCAGCGGTGTCTGAGAGGTGCAGGCTTTTGATGGAAACCTTTGATCTGATGCCCAGGGATTTTGGGATCCCTGTGGCCGCTGACAAGATGGAAGGCCTGACTACCGTGCTGAGTTTTCTTGGTATCCAAATTGATATGATGGCGATGGAATGTCGCTTGCCAGAGGAGTGCTTGCGGGGGAATGTTCTGTTTAAGACTTTGCATGTTACAGGGAAATTAAACACTGTGGCTGATGCTCTTTACTATTTCCAGTGGGAGAGATTTCGATTGGTTGCCCCGGGAGCGGAGGCGACTGTGACCTCTTGTCCGGAGGATTTGTGGGATCTGGAACTGTGGAGGTGATGGGTATGGTGAAGGGGGCTTTAGCCCCGACTACTTGGGCAGCATATGGAAAATGGGGATTAACAGATGCTTGTCCTGGGAGGGGGAGGTTTCTGAGGCGACTCGCCTGCAAATTTTGTTGGGGTGGGTGATGGAGTAGAAGAAGTTAGGGATATCTAAATCCCTGGTTGCATGGAGGATGGCAGCCTTGGCCTTCCTGTTTCAGTTGCTGGGTTGGGAGGACATTTCTAAGGCCTTTATAGTTCAAATGGCCGTGAGAGGCATGAAAAGGGGTGTGGTGTTGAAGGATGGCAAGAGGCCGGTGTATTTAGCCTTGCTGCAAGAGGTGGTGAGGGTTTTGAAAGAGGTGTGTTCATCGAATTTTGAGTTTATATTATTTCGGTCTGCTTTTTCGTTAGCTTTCTTTGCAGCTTTCCGGATTTTGGAGTTGGTGAGAAAGAACAAAAGGGATAAAGGGGTTTTGCAATGGTCTGATTTACAGGTGGATGGAGACACCCTGTATGTATGGTTGAGGCGGTCCAAAACGGATCAAGGGGGCATGGGGAAACTTATCCAGTTGTTTATGATACAAGGGGAATGTTGCCCGGTGGGGGCTGTATCTGAGAGTGCTGCCTCTGGGTTTTAAGGCCGTTGTTGATTCATGAGGATGGAACCTCACTTTCTTGTTTTCAGTTTTTAGCTGTTTTCCGAACTGTGTTATGGAAGTTGGGTTTGGGGGCACACAAATTATGGATGCATTCCTTCAGGATTGGGGCTGCTACCGAGGCTGCTAGCTTAGGGATGACATAGTGAAAAAGGTTGGGAGATGGAAGTCGAATGCTTTCAAATTGTATGTTAGGTCTTCATCCTGTGTTTAGCGGCTAATTGAGTTTTTTCTTTTTCCTGTCCTGTGCATTGTTGGGTTATCGGCCACTCATATTTATTGGGCTAGGAAGGCGGCTGCTGTTAAGTCTGATGGGGTTCAGTTGGGGTTCTCAAAGGACGAGGTACTGTTTCGATGGTTTGGGGTTTGAGGTATGAGATGGGACCAGGTTTTGGTGAATGTGGTGGCTTATGCCAGACTTTTTAGGCCCCCTGAGATTTTACTTATTCATGCTGGAGGTAACGACCTGCGGTGGATGCCTCAGAAGGATTTTATGGACAAGATCCGTAGTGATTTAGACAGACTGGTGGGTTTGTTACCTGGTTTGGTGGTGGTGTGGTCTGAAATTGAACCCATGGTGGTATGGAGGTCTGATTGGGATGTGCATCGCCTGGAGGGGTCTAGGAAAAAGGTTAATAGGATGCTGAGCAGTTTTGTGGGGATGTTGGGGGGCTTTAGCATTAGACATGTTGAATTCAAGGGGGAGTTGTTTTTTCCTAAAAGATGGGGTTCATTTAAATGAAGTGGGCTTACAGCTTTTCCATTTTAACCTGAAGGAAGGGATAATAAAGGCCTTGGATTTGTGTCGCAGAGCTTGACGGTAGTGTTGAGCTTTGTCGGAGTGCTTGCCTGTGGTTTAGTAAAGTGGCAGGTTTTCTTTGGTACCTCCCGTTATAACAGGGGAGTTATATATTCAATGTGGGCGTGCACTTAGGGTTATGGTGCACGTGGTGGTTCTGGGGGGCAAGCACTGTGGGGGTTTTATGTTTCATAATGTTATTATAGTTATTGTTATTTATTGGTTGATATTTATATATTTAATAAACAAAGCTGCAGTCTTTATTCCCCACTTCTGTTGTCTGTGTGTTTTTATTTTATAACATAGTGCCAAATGTAAGGGTCAACAACATTCATGAATCAGTGACCTAAACTGTTAGCATGATGTTAAAACTGTCTCAGGAAAAAAGCAAGCACAGCGTAGAAGATTGACAAGAATGGCCTTCTTCGAACTACAGTAAAGGTTTACATAATATAAACCATTTCAAATTATTTAAACATAAATGTTTTTAAAGGTACATGAAAGTAAAAACTAAACTTTCTTCATTCAGATAAATCATGCAGTTTATAACCACTTCTCAGATTACTTCTATTATCAAATTCGGGTCGGTCAGAATCCTTTAGGAAAAAATATGAAATAATTTATCTACAAAATAACTCATAGACATTAATGGTGGTTTTCTGTAGAAAAACGTTAGATACATTTTTTATAAAGGATTGTGAACTTCTTACTTGGTATCCACTGTTAAAGAGCATACTTATGTAGGCACAGGAGCATGCACATATGCTTAGCACTTTAAGGGCTTGATTACGAGTAAAGCGCTTTTTTGCCCTCCTACTTGCACGTTGACTTCACTAGATGAAGGCTTTGCGTGCGTTGGGTTGCGCTGGTATTATGAGCTGAAAAATGTTTGTGCACAAGCGAATACTCATAGCACGCAAAAAGTTGAACTCTGAATATCGCAACCACATTAACTTCAATAGAGCATGAAAAATGGAGAAAAACAAATGCTTGCACGCTAACCCGACCACGTTTATTCAAGACCGCTATAACCAACATGAAATATGAATATTTCACATTCCAATGTTCCTCACTTAGAAGAATATGTTCTATTTATTAATAAATATTTTTATATATATCTGATGACTTTTTTGTAATATATATATATATATATATATATATATATATATATATATATATATATATATATATATATATATATATATATATATATATATATATATATATATATATATACACAGTATATAGAAAACATGGACTGGGTACACATTCTATGACCCTGCAACATGCACAGCCCTGGGTGCTCAATAGCAACTATCCCCAGAGTCCCATGCAGTTGACAAGTCTGGGTGCAAGGCCCTTAGTGAAAATTACAAAACAAATTAACACAACACACAGAGGAAGTATAGCACTCACTTGCAAGCACTAAGCTAAGATTAAAAGCAAAACTGGAAGAGTTAGTTAACGCATCTGGCCAAAGGGACAAGCCCAGGTACCAGTTTTGCTTTTAATCTTAGCTGAGTGCTTGCAAATAAGTGCTCAAAATCTGGCCCCTTCTAAGTCAGCCAGGGGCCAGATTTTATATGGGCATGGTACTTAAAGAGCAGCTTCTGTGTCAGAGGCCATTCTGAACTGAGCTCTGATTTAAAAGAAAAATAGCCAAGCCCTCATAGTACGTCAACATCATAGTATTATTCTGGCAAAGTTCAGAGTATTTCCTTAAAATTGACCCTGAGGTATAAATTATTTAAAGTATTTTAAGAGACCACTTCAATGCTTTACAATTTTATTTTATAATAAAAATTGTATTTGTTATGGTCAAAGAGCAATTACATTAATAATAGGCTATATATTTACCTCATCCCTTGTATGCAAGTGACAGTCTGATCTAATGTGGGAATGCAAGTGACAGAGGAGCTACAGGGCCAAAGCTCTAATCTGATGTGGCTATGCAAGTGACAGAGGGGCTGCAGGGCCAGAGATCTGATGTGGGTATGCAAGTGACACAAGGGCTGCAGGCCCAGATGTCTGATCTGATGTGGGTACGCAAGTGACAGTTTGTTCTGATTTGGGTATTCAAGTGACAGTCTGAGCTGATGTGGGTATGCAAGTGACAGAGGGGCTGCAGGACTAGAGGTCTGATCTGATGTGACTATGCAAGTGAAAGAGGGGCTGCAGGGTCAGATGTCTGATCTGATGTGGCTATGCAAGTGACAGAGGGGCTGCAGGACTAGAGGTCTGATCTGATGTGTATATGCAAGTGATAGAGGGACTACAGGGCCAAAGCTCTGATCTGATGTTGGTATGCAAGTGACAGAGGGGCTGCAGGGCTAGAGGTCTGATCTGATGTGGATATGCAAGTGACAGAGGGGCTACAGGTCAAAGCCCTGATCTGATGTGGGTATGCAACTGACAGAGGGGCTACAGGGCCAGATGTCTGATCTGATGTGGATATGCAAGTGACAGAGGGGCTACAGGGCTAGAGGTCTGATCTGATATGGGTATGCAAGTGACAGAGGGGCAGCAGGACTAGAGTTCTGATCTGATGTGGGTATGCAAGTGATAGAGGGGCTGCAGGACTAGAGGTCTGATCTGATGTGGGTATGCAAGTGACAGAGGGGCTACAGGGCCAGATGTCTGATCTGATGTTGGTATGCAAGTGACAGAGGGGCTGCAGGACTAGAGGTCTGATCTGATGTGGGTATGCAAGTGACAGAGGGGCTGCAGGACTAGAGGTCTGATCTGATGTGGGTATGCAAGTGACAGAAGGGGCTGCAGGACTAGAGGTCTGATCTGATGTGGCTATGCAAGTGACAGAGGGGCTGCAGGGCCAGAGATCTGATCTGATGTGGGTATGCAAGTGACAGAAGGGCTGCAGGTCAGATGTCTGATCTGATGTGGGTACATAAGTGACAGTTTGATCTGATTTGGGTATTAGAGTGACAGTCTGAGCTGATGTGGGTATGCAAGTGACAGAGGGGCTGCAGGACTAGAGGTCTGATCTGATGTGGCTATGCAAGTGAAAGAGGGGCTGCGGGGCCAGATGTCTGATCTGATGTGGCTATGCAAGTGAAAGAAGGGCTGCAGGACAAGAGGTCTGATCTGATGTAGATATGCAAGTGACAGAGGGACTGCAGGGCTAGAGGTCTGATCCGATGTGGGTATGCAAGTGAAAGAGGGGCTACAGGGCCAGATGTCTGATCTGATGTGGATATGCAAGTGACAGAGGGGCTACAGGGCTAGAGGTCTGATCTGATGTTGGTATGCAAGTGACATAGGGGCTGCAGGACTAGAGGTCTGGTCTGATGTGGGTATGCAAGTGATAGAGGGGCTGCAGGACTAGAGGTCTGATCTGATGAGGGTATGCAAGTGACAGAGGGGCTACAGGACTAGAGGTCTGATCTGATGTGTGTATGCAAGTGACAGAGGGGCTGCAGGACTAGAGGTCTGGTCTGATGTGGGTATGCAAGTAATAGAGGGGCTGCAGGGCCATATATCTGATCTGATGTTGGTATGCAAGTGACAGAGGGGCTGCAGGGCCAGATGTCTGATCTGATGTGGCTATGCAATTGACTACAGGGCCGGGGCTCTGATGTCTCTTTAAAGGTTACTTACCCCTTCATTAATTTCCAAAAAAATTCAGGCTGTACTAAATATTGGTTAATTACAAATCTTAGACAGAGTGAGATCCTAATATTTAGCAAAGGCACTATTGCTTTTTATTTTCATGTTTTCTATTATCATTTTTTGCAAGAAGACAAAGAAAAGAAGGAAAACTATTTTTACTCGTAGGCGAACAAACTTTTTGACTGCTATCATAGAAGAAAATTGCTCTCTCCACAGTTTTTGGGCAACATATTATAACTTATTGTGTAACCTCAATGGGTTAAAGTTACTGCTCAATATATGTTGCTGAGAAATGTATAGTTAACTTTTTTCTCTAATGTAATGTGCTTGCGGCTCAAAAAGCTCCTATTTATATGAATCAAAAACGCACAGCACAAAAAAAAAATGGAAGAAATCAAGAAAATTACAATGTAGTGAAGTGCTTTTATTGATTAACATATGTGTAATATCACAGATCGCTCTTTGTTTTGTTCCTGTAGCATTACATTTATTTTTTTCCACATTAAATTTTCATGCATAATCCACTAAATGCCAGTGGGGCTGTCATTAACTAAAACATTAATTTGAATTCATCTGAAGGGTTAGAAATAATCAATTTATGATGATAAAGTTGTTCTTGCGGACCAAAGCTGTGCTAAAGCACTGATTTTATTGACCAGCAGATGGCGCCACCAACAGAAACATGTCTTGTTAAAGTCAGTTTGGTCTCCGAAATTCAATGTTTGTGACCAAAATAAAGTTTAAATAAAGAGAGTAAATTTAAAATAAAAAATGAAAAGAAAGAAAAGAGAAATAGGTGACAGATTAATATAGAATAAAAAAAGCAACGGTACATACTTATGTATATGTACAAAAGTAGATATACAAATAAAATAAATGTATTTGTTTATTATTCATTTACTGGAGGGAGGGATTAATGAAATAGCATGGTTTACAGATAAATTCTAAAAAGATCAGCTTCATAACATCTGTGTGTAAATATTTTAATTGTTTCTTTTTTATGATTATTTTTCTCTTCAGATTAATTATACATTTCTAAGTAACCCTGCACTTAAAAACAAAACAAATTTTGCAAACAAAAACAATTTTAAAATAATCTAAACTGTGTTCCTATATAGATCATTTTCAGTGTTTTGATAAATTTCTGATGCATAAATAAATAAAAGTGTTGCTTTCCCCAAATACACTGCATGCAAGCTCCAAAATTACCATAAAACCTCAAACAGCAGCTCTTCGTTTAACAATAGAAGCTACAAAAACTATTTTGGGGGAAGGGGGCAGAGTTTAAACTTTAAATTTCAGCTAATACCAGAAATGTCTGTTTAGTGCTTTTCCATAATTTTTCCTCTCACTTTCAACAGCTTTTAGAGATATATATGATAAATACAATTATTTCTCAATTAGCTCTAATGCACTATAGTTAAAGTTATGTGAACACAGAAGATATTTAATAAGTCACACACACAAACAATCAGATTTCCCAGACCTGAATAACGTTTGGTTTCCTTGTTCCTGTCCATTAATAAATTATTGTTAGTTGTGCAAATATTTAAAGGTAAAGGGACAGCAAACCCATTTTTTTCTTTCATGATTTAGATAGAGCATACTATTTAAGCAACTTTCCAATTTACTTCTATTATCTATTTTGCTTCATTGTTTAGGTATCCTTTGTTGCATAGCTAGGTAGGTTTAGCACCTGGGTGCTATTTGCTGATTGGTGGCTACATATTTTATAGATGCAGCCACCAATCAGCAAATAGAACCCAGGTTCTGAGACTACCTACTTGCTCTTAAACCTACTTAGGTCTGCTTTGCAACAAATGATAATAAGAGAACAAAGAAAATTAAATAATTGAAGTAAATTGAGAATTTGTTTAAAATTGCTGCTCTATCTGAATCATTAAAGTTTAATTTTGACTTTACTGTACATTTATTTGTTTATAGGAGGAGATCTATGTTTTTTTGCCTTAAAAAAATAGATGTTTCCATGAAATATGTGTTATTATGCCATTATTATATAAAACAAATACCCAACAGTGTGCTCTGGGACATGCTAAATGTAATTTTATTTTTTTATCTGCAGATGTTAATGCTTTTAACTCAGATACCTTTTAGTGGACAAAGTGGCTACAAAACAAAATATTGGTCTTCTATCATAACCTCTGAGTGGTCAATTTATTAATGTGAGAGCAGACATGATACAATGTTGCGTACCATGTCCGCTGCACATCGATAAATGCCGACAGCATACACTGTCGGCATTTATCATTGCCCCAGCAGTTCTTGTGAACTGCTGGTGCAATGCCGCTCCCTGCAGATTTAAGGCCGCTAGCAGGGGGTGTCAATCAACCCAATCGTATTCGATCAGGTTGATTTTTGTCCGCCGCCTCGGAGCAGGTGGACAGGTAATGGATCAGCATTTTTCTCAGGCAATGACACATCCACAAATTAAATGGACAATGAGACATTAACGTATCAAAAATGTTTTATGATGTATATAAAAAAGCAGCACGTTAAAAATATTCTTGGCTTAAAAAAAAAAGGTTAAAATAATAGAAAATCGTGTGCATCTTAATCCTGGGAATCTGTTGCTCACTGCTCCCTCATAAATTACCTTTTTATTCAGCAGAGGTGCATTGTTTTTCTTTATAAAAAATATATATACTATAAATACATTTTTGAGTAATGTTTCCCTTTAGCTTTCTATATAAAATAGTTTGGTGAGTTAGTAGTTTAGCAATAAGAGATTTATAAAACAGATAAATAAATAGAGACATAGAGGCCGAATTATCAAAGGTCTTGCGGACCTGATCCGACAGTGCGGATCAGGTCCGCAAGACCTCGCTGAATGCGGAGAGTAATACGCTCTCCGTATTCAGCATTGCACCAGCAGCTCACAAGAGCTGCTGGTGTAACGTTGCCCCGTGCAGACTTGCGGCCAATCGGCCGCCAGCAGGGAGGTGTCAATCAACCCGATCGTACTCAATCGGGTTAAATTGTGGCGATACCTGTCCGCCTCTTCAGAGCAGGCAGATAGGGTTATGGAGCAACGGTCTTTAGACCGCTGCTTCATAACTGCTGTTTCTGGCGGGTCTGAAGACTCGCCAGAAACACGGGCCCTCAAGCTCTATTCGGAGCTTCATAAATGGGCCTCATAGAATAGATAGATAGATAGATAGATGATAGATAGATGATAGATAGATAGATAGATAGATAGAGTTATAGAGATAGATAGATGATAGATAGATAGATAGATTAGAAACTTCTGGGTTTCAATCACACTTCACTTCTTCAGCTTTTATATCTTTTCTGATTTGCGCTTTTTCATGGAGGAAACAGAAAATCTAATAGCATTTATAATTGGGTGTACAATTACAAATGTAAAAAAAGGACGATGAATATAAAACTTTAACATGTTAAAAATATTTTGTGGCGCAAAAAAGGGTCACATTAAAACTTTCTTACATTGGTATTGAAAAATGATTTATTGTTTGACATAGACATCGTAATCAGAGCAACAACATAAAAGAATTGTTCAGTAAGCTTAGAAACAAAACTGCAATCTATTTTCAAATACCCACTGCTTAATGCATCAGTTGTAAAGATTGGGTTGTATGTCCCTTTAAATAACTGAAGTTAATATGCTAAACAGACTTTCTTCAGTTTATCTTTATATAAAACCTCCACCAATTAGAGACTGAATGCAGAGCAGAATTAGTACATTTTTTGCCAAATATTACAACTTTTATAATATTTGCATATTGTGTTATTAGCCAAATAGCAACAAAAACAAAGAATATGGCCAAGACCCTGGAAATGGGAGAAATGCATCAGCCTGTGACGATATGGTTTAAAAAGGGAGAAAAAACTAGAAGTTTTGAGGAAATAATGACAATCAATAACAATGTGCATGAGCTTCCATTACAGAGACCTGGTAAGAAATGCTCTAATGCATGACAGAATGTTGTCTGTGCACTAGTTTCCCTACCCTGTCCAGTAAAAGCCAAATCGTATAGACAACTGTTTGGCTGCAAGCATTTGGCTGAAGTCGGTCAGACACAAATCAGTTATAACAGATACATTTACAGCCGTTCTGCATTTACAGAATAACCTAGTTGGCAGTTTTCTTCAGGTTTTTTCTTTACCAAAATTTCCTTAACTTAATTCAGTCGATGGGAACTCTCACTGCTTTGAGTAAACTGAAGCAACACTTAGCTAAAGTTTGCTTCTGAGCCGCAACCCACAGCAGCTACTGAGCACAACACATTTGACAAGCCAATCAGAAAGCGGCATACGTATGTAGCTGCCAATTACCTGCCCTGTCCTGGTTTTGAACTGCAATGCTATGTTTTATTAGAAACATTGGAACATTTTGTTAGAATTCATTTTTGGATTACTTTTTTCCTTAAAGAAAGGAAAAATAATTTGCTAATTTACTATTAAGTAGCCGTTTTATTTGTGTATTATTTTAATTTATCACAGCACAAAACTAAATTAGTACAAAGTTGATATAAAATATAAATGAAAGATGTTTGCTGTGATAATGGCAAACAGTGGATCTAAAGCTTTTTGGGGTTTATGACATAGTTTTATCAGATAATGCCCCACAGTTCTCCATGCTGTAATAAAAAGAAATGGTGCAAACAAATCAAAATTTTATTGCAAACTTTAAAGTAGTTAAACTGGACCTAAAAGCCATATTCCCCTCTTTTTACATTTTATGTTTTCTTTATAAACTCCCTGTCACACACTTAGGTGCTGCCATAGCCTAGTTGTATGTCCCAACTCCCTGCGTCAAACTGAGATATTTTTTTTATCTCTACCCTTGTTAATTATGAAATTAAAGCTACATTATTCCCCCCCAAAAAACAAAACAAACACTTCTTTGAAAATCATCTAAACTTGAATGTGCATGACACAAAAAAAAAAAAATATATATATATATATATATATATATACTATTCTATCATTTGCTTCATTATCTTGGTATCCTTTGTTGAAAAGAATATCTAGATAGGATCAGGAGCTGAGAGCTAGCTGCTGATTGGTGATTGCAGATATATGCCTATTGTCTTTTCCTTACTGACGTGCTAAGCTAGCTCCCAGTAAGGTATTACTGCTCCTTCAATAAAGGATACCAAGAGAATGAAGCAAATTTGATAATAGAAGTAAAATAGAAAGTTGTTTAGAATCGCATGCTCTATGTTAATCATAAAAGAACATTTTAGGGTTTCATGTCCCTTTAAATTTGTGAAAAATACTCAAATACTCAAGGAATTGTGCTATATGCAATACATTCTGTAGTGCCTATAAAAATGATTCTCACCAGCTCACTGATTGGGCGACTCATCAAACTTCAATATTTATGAATGAAAAGGGGCTGTGCTTCAAAGCGGTGGTGAGCTCTCTCATTGATATTAAATACTATTAAATAGCCTCCATCTTTTACAAAATTCTTGCAGTTGTAGCTGCTCTCTGTCTCTTTTAAAGAGAGAGAGCTCCTTTTCTTCTCCTCAAACCTCCAAGAAAATCTTACATTCATTAAAGGGACATTAAATACTACATACATGCTAGATAAAACAAAGGATTAGTCTGACAATAACATATTGATGTTTTCTTTAAAGTTTCATTAGCTTTTAATATAAAAATAAGTTTTAGTGTCTATAAAATAATAGGAGCTGCCATGTTGTAACTTAGGTTACCTTCTCTGCTGTGGCCAATTAGGGACAGTTATAAATAGGTCACTATAGTGTGCAGCCAATGGGGCCCATTTATCAAGCTCTGAACAGAGCTTGTGGGCCCGTGTTTCTGGCGAGTCTTCAGACTCTCCAGAAACAGCAGTTTAGCTGCTCCATAACCCTGTCTGCCTGCTCTGAGCAGGCGCGCAGGAATCGCTGGAAATCAACCCGATCAAATACGATCGGGTTGATTGACACCTCCCTGCTGGCGGCGAGTCAGTAGGGAGCGGCGTTGCACCAGCAGCTCTTGTGAGCTGCTGGTGCAATGCTGAATACGGTGAGCGTATAGCTCTCCGCATTCAGCGAGGTCTTGCGGACCTGATCCGCACTGTCGGATCAGGTCCGCAAGACCTTTGATAAATAGGCCCCAATGGCTGTGTGGAAAATAACAGTGCTCTGCACTTCCATTTGTAACAGGAACTAAATTTTTACAATTTCAGAGTGGAATTACAGGAAAAGGGGACAACATAAATAATGAAATATATTGCAGAGGTTTTATATATATATATACACGATTTATCATTTTATATTACAATATAATATTTTAATGAACACTTTGTCAAGCCCACTTGCTAAAATATATGATTGAAAATAATACACAGTTTAGCTATTTAAAATCCATACGCTATAATATAAAACATCTGAAATATTTAATTTAACATGAATATACTATCATGTCATTCAGTACAATGTAGTATATAATGAAATCAGATTTGAGTTTTGTATTTTACAGTATGTGTGATAGTGTAACTAATAATTTAAATTTAAACAGCTATGATTTTAAATCATATTATTTTCTAAGGTAAAGGAAAAAATATTTGAATATTACTGAAGTGTAGGGTCGACTCCAGAACAAATGAAATGGGGGGGGGGGGCGGCTTTTTTTAACACGAGGGGGCACGCATTTACAAAGCATGTATGAGAGTCAAAATAAGAGCAGACCTAAATATTCTGCAGGGAAGTGTAGCTTCTGACTGGCTTATCCCCCACTATTAACATTTGGAGAATATGTGCTTAATCACTAGGTAAAAGAATGAAGTCTAAATCCTATGTAGTGCACTAAAACAGAGCCATTCAACTTGAGACCCCCAGTGCAATAGCTCCTTAAAAACAATTCACCCCTTAATCACCATGATCCAAAACCCTTAAACTCATTCTCAAATCTAAATCATGTCCCCTAAACAGCCATGCACCCCAAACCCCCCAATGCAATGAACCCCTTTGCTTGCAATAGCAGTGAGGATACTAGGTTTTCAGGTACTGGTAATTTTGTAGATTAGATTTAGCTATACCTGTTTTGCAATAACTAACGGATATCAGGCTACTTAATACAACCTATGTACTGTGAACCTATAAGAATATGATTGTATCATATAAATATAAGTCTATAAATGGCTACCGGCTTCTAGCGACGCCTCAAAGGTGCACTGTGATCTTAAGCCCGGCTTAAAATCACAGTGCACTTTTGAGGCGTCGATAGAAGCCGGTAGCCATTTATAGATTTATATTTATATGATACAATCATATTCTTATCATGGTCTATTGTCTAAGAAAATGAGTAACTCACGATAGTTAGGTAAAATGAATAGGGTTAAAGACAAGTCCAAAAAGTCTCTAATTCATTTCCGATTCCAAATAAGAGGTTAAGACTTGCAGATGTGTTATGCAGCCTCACAGTTCAGCAGATAACTCTGCCCCTAGCATGCAGCATTTCATAACAGATCATTATTTTATTTATTACTTTTAAACCATATGATCATATCAATATTTTTTGAGGGGGCACAGCATTCCATTTTGGTGGGCATTGCCCCCCAATGCCCCCCTTGGAGTCGACCCTGCTGAAGTGATATATTGCTTTGTATATAAAATACCCCAAAATGGATTACAGCCTTTTCAGTGGAATTTTAACGTTTATAAATTTGTCAACAGATGTCATAGGTCTGATGTTTGTCAAACATACTTCACAACATTTCCAAGTGTTCCATTTGTATTTAAGGCTGGATCTTGGACAAATGCCCCTTGGGCAGGGTTGGGGCATATGGCAGAGCTGCGCAGTTCCTGGAAACTGACTGAGAATACTGTGAAATTGACACCGGATATGTCTCCAAACTCATGACAATGCATTGATATCTGGGACAGCTGGGAGGTTTTGTCTCAGTAGCAGCTCATTTTAAAAACGAAATCTATGTCCAGTATGTCTAATTATTTCCCGAGTAACTAAATGAAAATAAATTTTCAGGGGTCAATTTATTAATGTGCGAGCGGACATGATACGATGTAGCGTATCATGTCTGCTGCACATCGATAAATGCCGACAGCATACGCTGTCAGCATTTATTATTGCACCAGCAGTTCTTGTGAACTGCTGGTGCAATGCCGCCTCGGCAGATTGGGGGCCTATTGGCTGCTAGCAAAAAGGGTCTATCAACCTGATCATATTCGATCGGGATGATTTCTGTCCACCACCTCAGAGCAGACGGACAGGTTATAGAGCAGCGTACGGAGCTTGATAAGTTGACCCCTTAGGGGCATATGTATCAAGCTCCGAATGGAGCTTGATGCCCCGTGTTTCTGGCGATCCTGCAGGCTCGCCAGAAACAGCAGTTATGAAGCAGCGGTCACAAAGACCGCTGCTCCATAACCTGTCCGTCTGCTCTGAGCAGGCAGACAGACAGACATTGCCGGAAATCAACCCGATCGAGTACGATCGGGTTGATTGACACCCCCCTGCTGGTGGCGTATTGCTCGCCGTATTCAGCGAAGTCTGGCAGACCTGATCCGCACTGTCGGATCAGGTCCGCCAGATATTAATAAATATGCCCCTTAGTCTCAATATTGTTTTTTACTCAAAAAGACACACAGATCATGAGATATAGCTTAGATGAAAAGTTATGATGAACACTATGTTCTACACTGCAAATTAGGCATATAGTACTGGAAATCAACTAGTCTTTAAAATGTCATGGAAAATATCATATGGAAAAAAAAAACACATGGCTTTTGTTTTGAACATTCTATAAAAACACAACATAACTGGAAAAACAATAGCATGTTGCAATTAACTACATACTATCTAGTAGTGTATTATAGATGCTGCCCCAACCCCAACAAATTGTAGCTCATGTTTGCTCATATTTCTCACAACTGGAGGCCAGGAATTCATGGATGGGTTGTGCACCCCGCTGGATCAGTGGTTTGTAATAAAATGAAATAATATAACTCTTAAAGAGCATAGGAGTGAAAAGCCATCTTCCCATCAAACTACCCCTCAAACACTGAAAGCTGTTGCACTCAGGCTTCAATCTGATCCTCTCCCTCAGCATTGTCCAGTGCCAGCACTGGCAAGGGTCAGCTACATAACCCGGGTGCCAGACTTCAAATACTCCGCACTCCAAGAATGACTCAAGAGACTCAGTGAGGTTAAAAAGATAAAAAATAATCTTTATTTGATCATCCAAAAATATCTAAAATCACAGAAGGATCTCCAATGTATAAAAGCTACTAAACAAATCCATTGTAAGTGGTGTGGGGAAGTATAGCTAACTTACACTGGATTTGTTTAGTTAGCTTTCTTGGATATCCATTTTTGATTTTAGCTATTTTTGGATTATGAAATCAAATATATTTTACATTTTTACCTCACTGACACCCTTGAGTCAATCTGGGAGTGCAGAGTATTTGGAGTCTTTATTTAATCCTCAAAATTTTCTGACTTTCCTAATTCCTGCTGCTCTAGGCAAAAGCCTAGATGGCCTAGTAGACCCCGTACACTAGTGCTTCCACATTATTTATATTCATTTTAGTAAGAAAGAAAGAATATTTCCACACTGTCACATGATGTTACAGTCTGCACAAACAAAACATTTTTGTCTGTGGGAGAAGAGAGGAAGGCAAATTAATGGACAGTTTGAGGGAGAAAAAGAAAAAGAAAAGTTTTAAGACCTTTAAATGCAGATATGTTACCCTAATTTTTGAAAGGCTCCATCAAATTGTAAATGAACACTTCAAAAATGTTCTTTTCTTTCAATCAATCTGAATCTATTTTAATCCTCGTCCTTGGCATGAAAACATTTGGTTTGTGTTCTTTCACTGCTTCATTAATTTTTTTTTTCGTTATGTGAATAATTAAAAATGACTCATTTAAGGTTTGAAAACATATTTTGGAATATCCTATTAATAGCAAATTGTTCTCTTGCTTTAATATTATTTTTCAACTGTAAAGCTCCAGAATACACAGGGTTGACAAGGGGTCAGCTCAGGCAATGGCGTATTTAGCATTTGTTTTGCCCTAGGCACTGTGAAATCTGCTGCCCCCTCAGTACGCACAACCAATAATTGTACGTCATAATTGCGTCATATGTAACTCACAATTGGAGGCCAGCAAGGATGGATGAAGCTCTCATGCACCTCCACAAGGATAACTGATTTAGATTAAAATAAATAAACTGGAGAGCTTTGGAGAGTGAGTTCATCATAAAATAGAACAATCCCTCAAAATAAGATGCCTCCTCATAAATACTGTTACTTTAGGAATAGGCCTATATGACCTAGAAATAAATCCTTTAGAACAGGGGTCAAGTCTAGTGGGAACACATGGGAATGGAGTTATTGCACTACTTTTGCAGGAGGAACTAAGTTCCCTTTGGAAGAGAACAGAAATGCTTCAGTAAATACTGCTACTGCTGCTGGTAGGAGGAGCTGGAGCACAGTTTGGTTAGAGGGATAGTGAGATCCTCTAGTAATGGGCAGTAACACTTCCTACAATACACTAAATGCAAGCCTGTCAGTGTCCTGCTGTGTGATCACCCCGCACTGTGTGTAACACATGGTGCTAAGATTTCTGTGTGTCTTGCTCTGGGGTTATTTAGCTCCCCTCAGCAGAAATAGGACTATTGCATCTTAAGTAACATAGTAGATAAGGTTGAAAAAAGACCGAAGTCCATCAAGTTCAACCTATACAAATCTAAAATACTTACAAAAAGCTCCAGTTAAGCTTAAATAACCCCACTAAAAGGTGACCCATTTAATACTAGCAATCATGTCCATGAATTTTGTTTCTATACAGAAATGTATCCAGACTATTTTTAAATGTATCTAGGATATTGGCATTCACTACCTCCTTTGGTAATGAGTTCCACAATTTTATTGCTCTTACAGTGAAAAAACGTTTCCTTTGCAGGAGATTAAATCTCCTTTCCTCCAACCTTAAATTGTGACCTCTTGTCACAAACAATGTTCTTGGAATAAAAAGAGCTTCTGACATCTCTGTATATGGGCCTTGAATATATTTATATAAAGTAATCATGTCACCTCTCAAGCGCCTTTTTTCTAAGGAAAATAGACCCAGTTTGGCTAGCCTCTCCTCATAGGTTAAATTCTTCAATCCCCTTATTAGCTTTGTGGCCCTTCTCTGAACTTTTTCTAGTTCTGCAATATCTTTTTTTTGTGATCGGTCCCCAGAACTGCACTCCATACTCAAGGTGAGGGCTTTATATAGTGACATAACTATGCTTTCCTCCATTGAATCAATGTCTCTTTTAATACATGCTAGTATCTTATTAGCCTTTGAAGCCGCTGCCCTGCATTATGCATCCATCCTTAGCTTAGTATCTGTTACTACTCCCAAATCCCTTTCCTCCTCTGTTTGGCTAAGTCTTGTCCCATTTAAATAATACGTTGCCTGCTTATTTTTACTTCCAAAATGTAGAACTTTGCATTTTCTCGTATTAAATGTCATTTTCCATTTACTTGCCCATACTTCTAATTTTTTGCAGATCCCTTTGTAACGAAAGTTCATCTTGCTCTGACCTAATGACCTTACTTAAAGGGACATTATACACTCATTTTTTCTTTGCATAAATGTTTTGTAGATAATCTATTTATATAGCCCATAAAGTTGTTTTTTTTAATTAATGTATAGTTTTGCTTATTTTTAAATAACATTGCTCTGATTTTCAGACTCCTAACCAAGCCCCAAAGTTTTATGTGAATACGCTCGACTACCTACTCCAGCTTGCTCCTGTTTGTGTAAAGGGTCTTTTCATATGCAAAAGAAGGGGGAGGGGGGGAGTGTCTTATTTGCCACTTGCAGTGGGCTTTCCAGCTACCTTTTCAACAGAGCCAAAGTGACAGCTTCTAAGTAAGTTTTTAAACAGTTTTATACTGGATTTTTATATCAGTATCTGTGCATATTATTCTTTATAGTAGTGTCTATTACATGCAGTTATATGAAAATGAGTGTATACTGTCCCTTTAACTTAGTATCATCTGCAAAAATAGAGATGTCGCTATTTAATCCTTGCTCCAAGTCATTTATAAAAATATTAAAAAGAACAGGGCCCAGTACTGATCCCTGGGGGACTCCACTGATTACCTTTGTCCAATTTGAGTATGATCCATTTATTACTACTCGTTGCTTCCTATCTATTATCCAGTTATTTATCCATTAGCTAACATTTTCAGCTATTCCCAGTCCCTTAATTTTGTGCATTAATCTCTCATGTGGCACTGTATGCCTTTGCAAAATCTAAGTATATCACATCAACTGATTCCCCTTTATCTATATTTTTACTTACTTCCTCATAGAATCTAAATTAGATAAGTTTAACATGATATATTTCTCCTAAAACCATGCTGATTAGAACTCATAATCTTGTTTACACGAATATGCTTGTCAATATAAACCCTTATAATCCCTTCAAATATCTTCCCCACTATTGATGTCAGACTAACTGGTCCATAGCTTCCTGGATCATCCCTGCTTCCCTTTTTGAAGAGTGCCACCACATCAGCTTTGCACCAATCCTGGGGTACCATGCCTAAGGATAATGAGTCTTGAAAAGTTAAAAGTAGTGGTTTGAATATATAACAAAACCAATGGCACTACTGATTAGTTGTTTTAAACAAGGCCTAAAAATTACCCCTGAGTAACAAGTATTAGTAATCTCTAATTTGTTTCGGGTATAGGTGCTAGTGTATTGATAATCATTTTATTTACAACTTGTAGCAAGAAGAGACTTGCTCACAAAAGAATACACATTATAGCACTCTAGGCTTGCAAATATTAATTGCAGTATGTAATTAACTTGGATACGAGATATTGATATGTACTAGTGAAGCTAAAATTAAAATATAACTTTTAATAATATTTGATTAAAATAGGATTTGAAATTAAAAACACACTTAAGCTGCAAAGGGTAGTAGATACATCTGAGTTAAGTATTTTGTGGTTCTGCTCCACCTGTTCCCAAACTCTTTTAACTTCTAAATCTGCTAGGGATAGTGGATCATCAAGTGACTGTTATGCAGAAAATATTTAGGTTATCCATTAACAACTTATTGGTCTCTTGTTATTAACCTTAAGGTGATTTAGTTAATGGAAACAAAGTTAACAATTTTGGTTATATCTATAGTCGCGACAATTGGTAATTACTAGCGTGGATTCATGTCTGTATGACTAGCTATTAGGTGCCCAAATTGTTTTAGATTAATATACTATAACAATGTCCAATTGGTTTGTAATGGTATTTGTGAACATATAAATACAGTTTAGTATTCCATAAATATTTTCAACCAATGAATATTTGAATAGTAGATTTATTATGTATTATTATATTCCACACCTTAGGTTAACAGATAGCAATATAGTGAGTAACCTTAAGTCCAAAATAGATAGAATATAAATCAATTCGTCTCTGGCACCCTATATATTATAGCTATTGGGTATAGTTCTGTGTCTCTTATGTATCCTAATTTTCTAGTTGTCTAATAGACTTACTGACAGGCACGCTTCTCAGTATTGGCACTAATTGCACGCTCTCTGACAATTTAAAGCGTGTTTCTAAGTTTGTCAGCGCTTATGATATTTATGTCTCTTGTGACCCACAATATAGACTAGGCGTTTAAGATGTGTCTGTCAGAGTTACATAAAGTTACAGTCAGTAACTGAGTTATATTAGCTTGAACTGTAGGGAAAAACCGCTACATATTAGGTATTCGGAGAGTGATTGGTAGACTAGCTAAAAAATAGGCTTGTCAGTGTTAACACTACTCCTCCCGTTCTATACAATATAGCGTTATTCTGAGCTCATTAGTGCAGCTAATATTCCTCTCAGTTCAAACTCACAGTGTCGACAGAATATTTAGTATAATACACTTGATGGTTGTTGCCTGACCGGATTAAATGGAGTTACGGTCAGTGGCTGAGTTAGGTTTAAATTACATGAATTCAGAAAGAGTATTGCATATTATCAAGGTTAAGTGAAATTACAGTCGGTGACTGAGTTATATTTACTTCTCATGAACTCTGACAGAGCGTTACAGATTCGTAGTTAGAGAATAGCTGGTCAGTCTGCAACTGAAAATGCAATATGCTTGCTAGTGCTCGATATTTCAATTGCAGCTGCCATAGGTGCTACCTCTCTGTGTATTACTGGAAGCTTACAGATAAATCGTTATAATGGTGGAAACAGACCACCTGTAACTATTATATTAGCAGTATTAACTACAGTAATTTATATGCAGCTTAAGGCTTGCCTAAAAACACAGGAGCTCCTAGGACTCCTCACCATTTCCCTATCTCTCCTGACATGTTTCGCCGTGACCCGGCTTTTTCAAACTTAGAAACACGCTTTAAATTGTCAGAGAGCGTGCAATTAGTGCCAATACTGAGAAGCGTGCCTGTCAGTAAGTCTATTAGACAACTAGAAAATTAGGATACATAAGAGA
This sequence comes from Bombina bombina, assembly GCF_027579735.1. NCBI lineage: Eukaryota > Metazoa > Chordata > Amphibia > Anura > Bombinatoridae > Bombina > Bombina bombina. The sequence goes on along the minus strand of NC_069502.1, from coordinate 396,796,050 downwards.
CACAGAACTATACCCAACTATCCATCTGGGCCTGGAGTTTTATTTACCTTAATATTATCCGATTTTTTCCTGATATCCTCTAAACATAACCCAGTTAATTGTATGGACTTGCATGTTCTATTTTCTTCCAAAGTATCATCCAATGGTTCCTCTCTTGTGTATACTGAATAAAAAAACTGGTTTAGTACCTCAGCCTTCTCCCTGTCATTATTTATCATGCTACCCTCCACACATTTTAATGTACTTATATTGTCCTTCTTAGATTTTTTGCTATTTATGTACTTAAAGAATCTTTTAGGGTTAGGGTTAGAATTTTCAATCTTTGCTAATTTGATTGTTTTTTTGCATGCTTTGTTATATTCCTTATATATATATATATATATAGAATGTTGAGTCTGTACTATTTTCTTTGAATAATTGAAATGCCTTACGTTGTTTCCTAATTTCTCTTAACACATTTTTATTTAGCCACATTGGCTTTGATTTTTTATTTTTATTTTTATAACTATATGGTATTTGTTGATATGTATATTTATTTAACACATTTTTAAATATTATCCATTTATCCTCTGTATTTTTATTAGAGAATACATTGTCCCAATTTATATTATTTAATGATTTCCTTAAATCATTGAATTTTGCTTTCTTGAAATTAAAAGTCTTAGTTAAACCATTAAGACACTGCATATGAAAAGAAATTTCAAATGTGACCATGTTATGATCACTGTTACCCAAATGTTCTTTGACTTCTATGTTTGATATTATATCTGTATTGTTTGATAGCACTAAATCCAACATAGCTTTATTCCTATTTGGCTCCTCTATTAATTGTGACAAGAAGTTATCCCTGAGAACATTTAAAAATCTATCCCCCTTAGCTTAATTACTAGTTTCATTGGCCCAGTTTATATCAGGGTAGTTAACATTTCCCATAATTACAGTACTGTTATTAGCAGCCTTACCTATTTGGATTAGTAGTTGAGTTTCCTCCTGGTCACTAATGTTGGGGGGGGGGGGGCTTGTAGCATGTTCCTAGTAATATTTTTTTAGAATTCCCCCCCCCCCCCCCACACTCTTTATTTCAACCCACAGGGTCTCTACATTGTCCCTTGTATCATAAATATCTTCCTTTATTGTAGGTTTAAGGTTAGGTTTAATATACATGCAGATTCCTCCACCCCTTTTATTATTCCTTTCCCTCCTTAATAAAGTATACCCCTCTAAGTTAACTGCCCAGTCATGTGAATCATCCCGCCAAGTTTCAGTTATACTGATAACATCATAGTCCTCTTCTGCAACTAAGAGCTCTTGCTCCCCCATTTTACCTGTCATGCTTCTTGCATTTGTTGCCATACATTTAATTTGCATGTGCTTTCTGCTGTTACTTGGTATACTTTCCTCTATACTTTCTAATGTGACATTTCTTAAGTCATCCCTTCCTTGAGATATTAAGGGAGTGACATATTCACAGACTGATCTATCTGTTCTATTGTGTTCTAACTGCCCCTCCCCCCACCTTTGCCTAGTTTAAAAGATTCTCTAAACACACCTGCACCCATGTCATTCAGATGCAATCCATCCTTAATGTACATATTGTACCCAAGTGAAAAGTCAACCCAGTGCTCTAGAAAGTCAAACCCCTCATTTTTACACCATGTTTTTAACCATGAATTAACCGACCTTATTTCCTTCTGCCTTACTAGGGCCTAGATTTAGAGTTGGGCGGTAGCCGTGAAACCAGCGTTAGAGAATCCTAACACTGGTTTTGGGCTACCGCCAGTATTTGGAGTCAGTCAGGAAAGGGTCTAACGCTCTCTTTCCAGCCTCGACTTTTCCATACCGCAGATCCCCTTACGTCAATTGCGTATCCTATCTTTTCAATGGGATTTTTCTAACTCCGGTATTTAGAGTCGTGTCTGAAGTGAGCGTTAGAATTCTAACGACAAAACTCCAGCCGCAGAAAAAAGTCAGTAGTTAAGAGCTTTCTGGGCTAACGCCGGTTTATAAAGCTCTTAACTACTGTACTCTAAAGTACACTAACACCCATAAACTACCTATGTACCCCTAAACCGAGGCCCCCCCCACATCGCCGCCACTCGATTAAATTTTTTTAACCCCTAATCTGCCGACCGCCACCTACGTTATCCTTATGTACACCTAATCTGCTGCCCCTAACACCGCCGACCCCTATATTATATTTATTAACCCCTAACCTGCCCCCCACAACGTCGCCGCCAGCTACCTAGGGCATTTTTTTTATTTTGGGGGGCTTTGTAATTTCATTAGGGGGCTTAGAGTAGGTGTAATTAGTTTAAAATTGTCTAAATACCGGAATTAAGGTAGGAAAATTCTGATTTGCTGATGGAATCAGCCAATCAGAATCAAGTTCAATCCGATTGGCTGATCCGATCAGCCAATCAGATTGAGCTCGCATTCTATTGGCTGATCGGAACAGCCAATAGAATGCGAGCTCAATCCGATTGGCTGATCGGATCAGCCAATTGGATTGAACTTGATTCTGATTGGCTGATTCCATCAGCCAATCAGAATTTTCCTACCTTAATTCCGATTGGCTGATAGAATCCTATCAGCCAATCGGAATTCGAGGGACGCCATCTTGGATGACGTCCCTTAAAGGAACCGTCATTCTTCAGTTGGACGTCGTTGGAAGAAGATTAATCCGCGCTGGAGGTCTTCACGATGGAGCCGTTCCTCATCGGATGAAGATAGAAGATGCCGCTTGGATCAAGATGGTTGCCGGTCTGGATCGCCTCTTCTTCCCGGATAGGATGAAGACTTTGGAGCCTCTTCTGGACCTCTTCAGCCGCAGGATTATGGATCGCCAGCCACCGCTTGGGTTGGATGAAGATTTTGGAGCCAGGACCGATCGGTGATACCCGGTGAGGTGAAGATAAGGTAGGAAGATCTTCAGGGGCTTAGTGTTAGGTTTATTTAAGGGGGGTTTGGGTTAGATTAGGGGTATGTGGGTGGTGGGTTGTAATGTTGGGGGGGGTATTGTATGTGTTTTTTTACAGGCAAAAGAGCTGAATTTCTTGGGGCATGCCCCGCAAAGGGCCATGTTCAGGGCTGGTAAGGTAAAAGAGCTTTGAACTTTTGTAATTTAGAATAGGGTAGGGCATTTTTTTATTTTGGGGGGCTTTGTAATTTCATTAGGGGGCTTAGAGTAGGTGTAATTAGTTTAAAATTGTTGTAATATTTTTCTAATGTTTGTAAATATTTTTTTATTTTTTGTAACTTAGTTCTTTTTTATTTTTTGTACTTTAGTTAGTTTATTTAATTGTAGTTATTTGTAGGTATTGTATTTAATTATTGTATTGATAGTGTAGTGTTAGATTTAATTGTAGGTAATTGAAGGTATTTTATTTAATTTATTTATTGATAGTGTAGTGTTAGGTTTAATTGTAACTTAGGTTAGGATTTATTTTACAGGTAATTTTGTAATTATTTTAACTATTTTAGCTATTAAATAGTTCTTAACTATTTAATAGCTATTGTACCTGGTTAAAATAAATACAAAGTTACCTGTAAAATAAATATAAATCCTAAAATAGCTATAATATAATTATAATTTATATTGTAGCTATATTAGGGTTTATTTTACAGGTAAGTATTTAGCTTTAAATAGGAATAATTTATTTAATAAGAGTTAATTTATTTCGTTAGATTTAAATTATATTTAATTTAGGGGGGTGTTAGGGTTAAAGTTAGACTTAGCTTTAGGGGTTAATAAATTTATTAGAGTAGCGGTGAGCTCCTGTCGGCAGATTAGGGGTTAATACTTTAAGTTAGGTGTCAGCAATGTTAGGGAGGGCAGATTAGGGGTTAATACTATTTATTATAGGGTTATTGAGGCGGGAGTGAGGCGGATTAGGGGTTAATACATTTATTATAGTAGCGCTCAGGTCCGGTCGGCAGATTAGGGGTTAATAAGTGTAGTTAGGTGGAGGCGACATTGGGGGCGGCAGATTAGGGGTTAATAAATATAATATAGGGGTCGGCGATGTTAGGGCAGCAGATTAGGGGTACATAGGGATAATGTAGGTGGCGGGGGTGTACGGAGCGGCAGATTAGGGGTTAAAAATAATATGCAGGGGTCAGCGATAGCGGGGCCGGCAGATTAGGGGTTAATAAGTGTAAGGTTAGGGGTGTTTAGACTCGGGGTACATGTTAGAGTGTTAGGTGCAGACGTAGGAAGTGTTTCCACATAGAAAACAATGGGGCTGCGTTAGGAGCTGAACGCGGCTTTTTTGCAGGTGTTAGGTTTTTTTTCAGCTCAAACAGCCCCATTGTTTTCTATGGGGGAATCGTGCACGAGCACGTTTTTTAAGCTGGCCGCGTCCGTAAGCACCGCTGGTATCGAGAGTTGAAGTTGCGGTAAATATGCTCTACGCTCCTTTTTTGGAGCCTAACGCAGCCATTCTGTGAACTCTAAATACCAGCGGTATTTAAAAGGTGCGGCCAGAAAAAAGCCAGCGTAGCTAACGCACCCCTTTGGCCGCAGAACTCTAAATCTAGGCGTGAGTTAGCACATGGCACTGGTAATATCTCCAAAAATATTACTTTGGAGGTCCTTGCTTTAAGCTTGCTACCTTACTCCCTGAAGTCATGTTTTAGGACTCTCCATCTCCCGCTGATTCCTTCATTAGTACCAATATGTACAATGACTGCACGATCAGACCCACATCCCTCTAACAATCTATCAATACGCTCCACAATATGTCTAACACGAGCCCCTGGAAGACAGCAAACTGTTCTATTTAAAGGGTCTAGATGACAAATTACCCTATACTAATAATAGAGTCTCCTACCACCAACATCTGCCTCAGGCCCTGATTTGTATGCCCCTCTTCCATGACTGAAGGACTGTTAACTATAGTATGCCCCTCTACCATGTCTGAAGGACTGCCCACCATAGTATGCTGCTCTTCCACAACTAAAGGACTGTTCACTATACTAGGCAAACCAGCCCTCTCTGATACTGCCACCCCCGAACTGATATCCCCAACATCTTCACTTAATCTTGCAAATCTGTTGGGGTGTACCAGCTCAGAACTGGCCCATCTCTTCTGCTTAACTTTACTTCACCCTCTAATTGTGACCCAGCTACATCCTGGAGTCTCCTCATCTGAATCCTCCCCATTCCCACTGCTAGAACCATTAACAACCAGCTCAGTCCTATCCATTTCCCTTTCAAGTGTCTGAATTTCATTCAGTGTTGCAATTCGTTCCTCCAGATCTCCAATACAAGTTTCTAAAGAGACAATATGCTCACACTTGCCACAAACATATAATCCCAGAAGCGGCTGCTACAGTGATGCAATCATATGGCAAGCTGTACACTGAATTAGATTCTCACACATACTTACTAAAAGGTTTAAGTTAAAATATTAAATACATTTATTTCCCCTTAGTTACTCCAAATCCTTGTTTGCCTAACTACCTTGGTTAGCTAACTGCTATACTTAAACAGACAATCTTACTTTAACAGATAATCAATACAGCAGACCCTAAGTGGTTGAGACTCTGTGACAGAGGAGGAGTCTCATGCCCAAAGGCAGCCATTCAAACCCTTTATTGGTTTTAATTTGCTTTCATTAACCAAAGTGTATAGATTATATACATATAAATACAGTGTGCGTGTGTGTAAGGGTGTGTGTGTATAAAACAATATTAATTGTGAGGGGGGGTGAAAGTCTTGGTGAGTTCCCACACTTTTTTTTGTAGGACTTGACTCCTGCCTGAGAGTATAGGTTACTTTAGCTATCTTTTAAATAGAGAGAAAAAAATATATAGTGATCTCCATTCTCAAATGTTTCAGTTTCTACACAAAATTGTGTAGCAACTGTTTTCTTTTTTCATGATTTCAAAGTCCAGTCAAAAAATAAGTTTTACTAATTGAATTCATAAATTCACCTGACCTAGATATAGAAATATCTAAATAACACAAAACTATAGCAAATTGGTATTACAGGCTTTCCAAGAGCTTTTTAACATGGGTTTCAACAGCCCTCTCTGTAAGCAAAATATATGGGGTCAAAGCAAAAGTAAGACATTTTATTCCCTTAACCGATTATATCAATGCATGACATGTGCAATTAATAATTTGAAATGATTATGATTTATTTGATGATTAACGTGTAAATCTCACAAAACGTGATAGTTATTATAAATCAACATTTTCAGCAGGCCCAAGGTATGGAATTTTATAAGTCAATAAATCTTTAGACAGACATAATTTCATATTGGTTGGAATACTATTTTCAAATAACCCTTATTCAAGGTATATCTGGTATTTTTGTGGCCTAAATTAATTTGAAAATGTTAGTTAAAAAACATCAGAAGTTTTTCATATATTTTGGAATGTATAAAAAAAGGAAAATCCTACAATAAGACATGCAATGCACTTGGTAAGGAAATTTGAATTGATTGGAATACCTAACTATTCTTGGTGAGACATTGTTTGATTCTGATGAAGATATATACATGTTGTTCACAGCACTAGGTGTTTTACAGCATAGTTGAAGGTTAGTTTAATTGAGAAGTGAGCCCAACTCAGTAGGGAGGGTTACTGGGTATAATTGCAGCAGTGTATATATAAAAACACAAACTTCTCCATACCAATATATGACAGCACTGATAGGATCTATATAGCCAAAAATCACAAGCAAAATATACTTTTTGAGAGACTCTCAACACGGACCCCACTGCTGACAACCAGAACCACAGCGTGTCATGTACAGGATCTACAGTATATAGCCTCTTAAATATCAAACAGAAACAGATGCGCCACATGGCCCAATATTGTAGTTTCCAAATGTATGTAGATTTTACTATATAGTTGCACTCACATGTATTGGAGCACCTCAATTGGTGCAAATGACACAGTCTGGGATCTATAACAGTCACCCAGCAGACCGGCCTCTCGAGTTATTGCAGGGTCTGTGTAAAATAGAAAACACAAAAAAGCCTATATGGCCTAGTATTGCCATATAGGCTTTTTTGTGTTTTCTATTTTACACAGACCCTGCAATAACTCGAGAGGCCGGTCTGCTGGGTGACTGTTATAGATCCCAGACTGTGTCATTTGCACCAATTGAGGTGCTCCAATACATGTGAGTGCAACTATATAGTAAAATCTACATACATTTGGAAACTACAATATTGGGCCATGTGGCGCATCTGTTTCTGTTTGATATTTTAGATTGCTTAATTGGATCCTGGTCTGGACCACTACAGATTGCTGCCTTGGTATTCTACTATCAAGATCCTTATAAAAGACAATTTAGTGATCATCATCACCCAATTATTACTATCTTTGAGTGAGATACAACTGTCCTATTAACATTGTGATTAACATTGTGATTATCAATTGTATGGGTTAATATATATGTACTCTATTCATAATATATATACAAGTTACTACAGATCTAGTGAATCATTACTTATACTGAAAGGTGCATTATAATTGGTAACATATGATCTACCGTTCTATACTACATATTATCATATAAATTTAATTGTCAATTTAGGAAACTAAAATTATATTGGATACTCTCAAGGGCGCCCCCTTTTCTTTTGTTATATAGCCTCTTACATTTACTTAACCTTTTTGGTATATAACTCCATTTAGGACAGACAGAGGGTTTCAATTAATGGAGTACATTCAAATGAGGGGTCAGTTACTAGTGGTGTTTCCCAAGGGACAGTGCTTGGGCCTGTTTTTTATTGAATGTGCATCAATGATATTGGTAATGTGCTCATGGGATGGTGTGCTTGTTTGCTGATAAAAAAAATAAATTGTAACAGAGTTTATGTTACAGGAGGGGTGGATCAAATGAGCAGTAATATGAAAAAAACTGTAGAACTGGCAACTGGGATTTAAAATGTAATATCACCAAGAGCAAAATTATGCAAATATGGTACAAAAACCTCAAAGGCCAATAACAGTCTCAATGGTAAAATACTGACTGTAACTAAAGAGCAAAGGGGCTTAGGAATTATTATTTGAGACGATTTAAATTTTGGTAAAAAAATATATAATAAAATATAAATAAAATATAATTAAATTAAATTAAAAAATGCAGCAAGAACAGTAGAATTCTTGGCTGCAGCAAAACCAAGCTTCTTATGCCACTTTACAAATCATTATTTAGGCCTCATCTTTAATACTGTGTTCAGTTCTTAAGACCAAATCTCCAGAAAGATATATATATAAACTAGAAACTGTCCAAAAGAGGACTACTAAAATAGAACATGGTCTAAAATATAGAACTCACAAAGAAATAATCTATGATCTAACTAGGTATAGTTTAGAGGAGAAAAGAGAAAGCGATAGATAGAAACCTTCAAACAAATGAAGATACTTAAAGGGACATAATACTCATATGCTAAATCACTTGAAACTGATGCCGTATAACTGTAAAAAGCTGACAGGAAAATATCACCTGAGCATCTCTATGTAAAAAAGGAAGATATTTTACCTCACAATTCCCTCAGCTCAGCAGAGTAAGTTCTGTGTAAAAAGTTATACTCAGCTGCTCCCACCTGCAGGTAAACAAATTTAAAAAAATGAAGAAATTAACAGCAGCCAATCAGCATCAGCAGTGCTGAGGTCATGAACTCTTACTGTGATCTCATGAGATTTCACTTAACTCTCATGAGATTTCATAGTAAGCTTCCTTTACCTGATTGGTGAAATAATATGAGAGTGCACGATGCTAGTCCCTTCAGATGTCCCAGGACAAACACACTAAAATGCTACTTAGAAATCCTTTACAATGGGAGGTGGCTACTGAGGAACTTTTGAGGTAAAATATCTTTCTTTTTTACATAGAGATGTTCAGGTGATATTTTCTAATCAGCTTTTTACAGCTATGCTGCATCACTTTCAAGTGTTTAAACATTTGGGTATTATGGCCCTTTAATGGGCATAATTCTCATATGCTAAATCACTTGAAAGTGATGCAGCATAACTGTAAAAAGCTGACATGAAAATATCACCTGAACATCTCTATGTAAAAAGGGAAGATATTTTACCTCAAAATTTCTTCAGCTCACCAGAGTAAGTGATCTGTGAACAGTTAGAGATCCTGTAAAGCTGCAAGTTGGAAATAACAAACAAACAAAACAAACAAACAAAAAAAAACACAATAGCCAATCAGCATAAGCAGTGCTGAGGTCTTGCATTGCTTTGATGTGATCTCATGAACTTTCACTTAAATCTCATGAGATTTCACAGTAAACTTCCTTAAACTAAACAGGAAAATAACATGACTGTGCCTGCATATGCTAGATGCACACTCCTTTGGAAGTCCTGGGACTAAAGTCTCTTTACAGTGGGGTATGAATACTTAGGAAATTTTGAAGTAAATATCTTCCTTTTGTTACATAGAGATGCTCAGGTGATATTTTCTAGTTAGCTTTTTAAAGCTACAACATTTGGGTACTATGTCCCTTTTCCACAAAACAAGTAATACCGAATCAAGGGGTCACAATCTTAAAGGGATATGAAACCCAAAAATTTTCTTTCATGATTCAGATAGAAATTACAATTTATACAACTTTCTAATTTACATCTATTATCTAATTTGCTTCATTCTCTTGGTATCAATTATTGAAGGAGCAGCAATGCACTACTGGTTTCTAACTGAACACATGGGTGAGCCAATAACAATCGGTATATATATGCAGTCACCAATCAGCAGCTAGAACCTAGGTTCTTTGCTGCTCCTGAGCTTTCCTACATAAACCTTACAGCAAAGGATAACAAGAGAAGGAAGCAAATTAAACAATAGAAGTAAAATGGAAAGTTGTTTAAAATTGTATTCGCTGGCCCATATTTATCAAGGTCTGTCGGACCTGATCCGACAGTGCGGATCAGGTCCGACAAACCTCGCTGAATACGGCGAGCAATACGCTCGCCGTATTCAGCATTGCACCAGCAGCTCACAAGAGGCAGACAGGTGATGGAGCAGCGGTCTTTGTGACCGCTGCTTCGTAACTGCTGTTTCTGGCGAGTCTTACGGAGCTTGATAACTAGAGGCCTCTATCTGAATCATGAAAGAAAAATTTTGGGTTTCATGTCCCTTTAAATTAGAGTGTAGTAGGTTCAGGAGAAATGTAAGGAAGCATTTTTTTTTTCCGAAAGGGTGGTGGCTTCATGGAATAAACTTCCAATAGAGGTGGTAAACACAAGAAGAGTAAAAGAATTAAAAACTGTCTGGGACATGCATAAGGCTATCCTAAGAAATAAGTAAAGTAATATTGATAGACTTGATGGACCTTCTGGTTCTTATATATCATTTAATTATATGTTTCTATGTTTTATTCATATTTTATTTAGATTTATTTCAAATTCTATGTTTTCATTCTAACTCAGTAGAACTCAAGATCAGAAATGTTGGCTATATATAAATAAAGCACAGATGGATAACAAACAAACAATATCAATCAGTTTACCCTATTGATTTTGACTCATTAAAAGCACAAGGAGTAAAAGGATCTGAAACCCTAACATTTTATTTTGTGATTCAGACAGAACAAACCATTTAAAAAAAAAAGTTTCCAATTTACTTTTATTAGCAAATTTGTTTTGTTCCCATGATATTCTGTGTTGAAGAGATACATAGGAAGGCATCTGTAGAACTACATGGCAGGAAATAGTGCTGTCATCTAGTGCTCTTGAAAATGGATAACATTTTTGCAAGACTGCTGCCACATAGTGATCCAGAAACGGGCAGGTTCCTAAGCATAAGTCCCTGTTTGTAAACAAAAGATACCAAGAGAACAAAAAACATTCGGCCAGATTACGAGTTTTGCGTTATGAGCGGCTCGGTAATAACTTGCAAGTTATTTCCACCGCTCACCTTTAATAGCGCTGCTATTACAGGTTTTCCAAAAACCTGCGTTAGCGGGCAATATGGCAGTATGGAGCTCCATACCATACACAAATAGCAGCGCTGCTTTGAGCTGGTTTTAGGTGCTCGTGTACGATTTCCCCATAGACATCAATGGGGAGAGCCGGCTGAAAAAAAAGCCTAACACCTGCAATAAAGGAGCGTAAAGCTCTGTAATGCAGCCCCATTGATTCCTATGGGGAAAGAAAATGTATGCTTAAACCTAACACCCTAACATAAACCCCGAGTCTAAACACCCCTAATCTGCTGCCCCTGACATCGCCGACACTTACATTACACTTATTAACCCCTAATCTGCTGCCCCTGACATCGCCGACACCTACATTACATTTATTAACCCCTAATCTGCCGTCCCCGACATCGCCGCTACCTACATTACACTTATTAACCCCTAATCTGCCGCCCCCAACATCGCCACCAGCTACATTACACTTATTAACCCCTAATCTGCCGCCCCGACATCACCGCTACCTACATTACATTTATTAACCCCTAATCTTCTGCCCCCAATGTCGTCACCACCTACATAAATTTATTAACCCCTAATCTACCACCCCAACATCGCCACCGCCACTATACTAAAGTTATTAACCCCTAAACCTTTGGCCTCCCACATCACCAACACTAAATAAATATATTAACCCCTAAACCTAACCCTAACACCCCTAACTTTAATATAATTAAAATAAATCAAAATAAAACTTACTATTCACATACACTGTCTGAATCATGCTTTTTTGGGGGGTTTCATATCCCTTTAATCACTTAGCAGGAAAGGAGTTAAACAATATTTTCACATACATCTCCATATTTAGCTCAAAGCAATATTACAGTGATCTTAAAACACAGTGGTCTGTTATACTGCACATCTAATCATGCCACAACAAAATTAAAGGACCACTCAATGCAGTAGAATTGCATATTTAACAAGTGCAAAATAAAAAAACAATAAATTGTAACAGTACACCTACTCTGAATAAGCAGTCGATTTTTTCGGACAAATGTATTTTTACCCCATTTTCCGTCCCCCTGTATCATGTGACAGACATCAGCCAATCAATAGACTAGAATACGTATACCATGTGAGCTTGTGCAGTAGGATCTTGTTCCCCAGAAAGTGTGAATATAAAAAGACTGCAAAATGTGATAATGAAAGTAAATTGAAAAGTGTCTTAAAACGCATGCGCTATCTGAATCATAAAAGTTTATTTTGACTTGAGTGTCCCTTTAAGGAAGAAAGTAATGGAGCCCTGTAAGACACCTTCTTACAAGATGACTATTAAAATGTATCAGTATGATGTAAACATAACTCGAATTGCAATGCATTTATTTTGGAAAAATTTCTATTTGCATTGATTTCTGTACATTTATACACTTTGCCTTGTAGTTTAAAGGGATACTCAATCAAAATTAATCTTTAATTATTCAGATAGAGCATGCCATTTTAAAAAACTTTCCAATTTACTTCAATTAACTAAATGTGCACATTCTTTTTATATTTAAACATTTTGAGTCTCCAGCTCCTACTGAGCATGTGCAAGAATAAGTGTGTATGCATTTGTGAATGGCTGATGGCTGTCACATGGTATGTGTATGCATTTGTGATTGGCTGATGGCTGTCACATGGTACGGGGGGAGTGGAAAGACACATAACTTTTAAAATTGTCAGAAAAAAAGATCTACTACTCATTTGAAGTTCAGACTAAGTGCTATTGCATTGTCTTGTTATCTTACATTTGTTGATTATGCAAATCTACTGTGTTGACTGGTCCTTTAAAACATCCTTGGAAGTATATCAGTTGTGAGACAGACTTGCAGGCTCTCCAGGAACAAATGGATTATTGCATACTACAATTAGCAGCAAGGGACCCATGGAAGACTTTAATCGTTTTACTGACTGTTACTGCAAGACTTATTTTATATAACACAACATAAAAAAATAAAGATTTCCATCTGCAGTGCTTAAAGGACCATTAAATACAGAGTATTTGCATAATCAACAAGTGCATAATAAAAAAGACAATGCAATAGCACCTACTACAAATGAGCATAAGGTTTTTTTTCTGACAAATATGAAATTTCTTCCATTTCCCTATCGCCTGCACCATGTGACAGCCATCAGCAAATCACAGGCTCATATATGTATACTCTTAACTCTTGCACATGCTTAGTAGAAGCGGGTGCCTCAGAATGTCTGCATATGAAAAGACAGTACACAATTTGATAATAGAAGCAAAATTTAAAATATTTTATTTTTAATTGTGTGATCTATTTGAATCATGAAAGAAATTTTTTTACTTCAGTGTCCAGACGATAAGCTGTGTAACACATTAATTTCACAAGATAAACAGTATGAAAGTAAAGATAAATGCATTTCAAGGTGCTAATTTAAAAAATGTAAATTCTGAAGCTTCTTAAATTGGTTTTCTTTAAGAAAAACTATATTTAGTACAAACAAATACTATTTTTCTTCCACGATTAATTCTCTTGGTGCTTGCATACAATTGTTTGAAGAATTGTTGTGCTCTATAAATTATTCATGGAATACAACTTCCAAACATTTAGAAAAAAACAACCCAAACACCTGAGGCTGCTTTACATTGGGAAATTGTTTGTATATTTAGTAAATTAAAACAAAAGTGGACATATTTTAAGGTTGCTACTTACTTGCTTGTAATGTCATAGAAATGCATAATCTATGTATTTAGCATAGACACCAGTTGAGTCTATAGTTAACTGAATAATTATATTGTACAACCAGCAACAATTCAATATTTCTCTTGCCTGAGGGTTACAACACATTTGCACAATAGGGAAGCCTTTCTCTTTATGTCTCCAAACTGTACCACAAACTCTTCCTTTATTCATAACAGTAAGATCTCCAGCTGCGATAGGCACTTTTCCTCTTGCTTTAGATGACAGTTTTCTGTGTTCATTCCAAGCACAGGGGGTTTAATAAACATATCTGGCAATCTTTTGATAGCTGGAGGGCTTTGGATGACACTGTGTGCAAACAATATGCTCTCACTGTTAGGGAAACAAGTTTATTCAATTATTCAATTAATAGATTAGAGTCAAGATACATGCTATCCTTCAATGCAAAACAGAAGATCATTTTTAAGTAACGTAAGTAGCAGAGTTTTTTTTTTTTACCTTAGATGCAAGAAATTTAAAGATGCTTTATACTGAGACAGATCAGGAAGCTCTTCACATGTAGCAATAAAAAACAGCATGAAACCCCATAGCCCCTCATTACAGGATGTGGCACTTTCTATCATCAAGCACAGAAAATGCAGGTCACTGGCTAAAAGTATAAACTATCAGTAAGGAACATATTACAGAAATAGCATTCTCAACCGGCTCTTCACTTGTCCATCAGACATAATATACAGTATGAAGTGGGACATTGTTTTATATGTGTATATGATCTGATTATTTGCTAGTACTGCTATTACTATTATTTAGGTGATTCCTCTGTCAGTGAATATACTTATAATGACTACCTTGTAGAGTTGCCAGTCAGACAGCTTTAAACTGCATTACAGATTAGGAAACTTGAAAATTGTATTTCATGAATATGAAAGAGCATCATTTAAGGTATGTAGATTGAAAAAAATAAAAATAAATATATATATATATATATATATATATACATACATACACATATTTTTTTTACTACAAAAATGTTAAGTAGAAGGTGTTTTTTAATTTACTTAAAAACTAACACTGCAATATTGGTTTTGTACTTCCTAGTAATAGTGATTGACTGATAAGGATGACTGCCACTACATCATTGGTGAGAAAGGGACACATATTTGCAAGTATGACAAGAAAACATTGATTTATTGAGGCCAAGACAGTAAATACATATATTAAAAAAAAAAAATACATTTGAAATATTCTGTTCTAGATGAAGCTAAATTGATTACTATGTCCCTTTAACCTTTTAACTGCTGGGCCGTTCCACCCCTGAGCTGAGGTGTTTTGCACTTTCTAGATGCTGCTCACATTTAAGCCCTACTGTAGGCCATTTTTCAGTGAGAAACCCACACATATTTTATATATAGCTTATATAGCATTATTTTATGTATATGTCATAACATGCAAGAACTGTTCAACAAAATATGTAAAAAAAATAGTTATATTTATATCAAAATTCTAATAAGCAAGGTTGTAAACAATTTTGTGTGTAGAATAAGGCGTAATCCTCATATAAGTAAAGGCCTTTGGGTATAGGTATATAACTTTGATGTGTATGTAGGGGCTCCCATGAGCCTCTTCTCAAATAAATGCACTTTTATTCATGCAGGGTAGTCATTATTACAACAGTGATCACCTGGCAATTCAAATTTATATAGGGGATAGTAACAGGAAGTGAGGAATAGCCACAATTTCTGGACCAGCAAGTGAAAACAAGCTAGGGAAACAAAATAGTTTCCTTAGCTCCTTCTCAAGTGAATCCACTGAGCATTTACTTGCTTACCTGATGGATAGCCTGCAGGACCTGTTGGCGGCAGCAACCCTATCCAGGGAACGTGGGGCTGCTTGGTTAATAAAGCAGCAGCGGGGTACTGGTGCCCTTCTTGATCCTGGCATGGAGGAGCAGATGCAGAAGAGACCTACAAGGTCTCAGAGGAGGTCCAGAGCACTGGAGCAGCTGTTTAGGGGTGTGAGTAGTGGAAGTTCAGAGATCAATTTTACCTGCACTCAGTAGAGGGCCTATGGGGTTCACTTCTCAAGGGTGACCTGCATTAGTAAGGACTTGGGCATTCATACCCCAAAAGAGTATTGGAGATGGGTGTATAGGATGAGTGGCTGTGGGGCGCTGTGTATGTGATGGGTAGCACCTGGGGCACGGACTTAGAGAGTTGTGAGGTGGACATGGGGATTCATGATGCTGTGGTATGCAGGGGGTGTGGAAGGGGAGCAAGGAAGCAGCATTGTGGAGGTGTTATGGGGTGGGTTACTACTGGGTGTGGAGGGGGGAATTAGGGTTAAGGGCTCAATTAAAAAAAAAAATAATAATTTGATGAATATATGTGTGCAACATATGGGAATCAAGAAGCTGCCCCTTCTCTTTTGGATCACTTTAGGCCCTATAATGGAGAATCGGAATTGGGAATCTGGGGGTTAGCTACTCAGGGGTATGGTGATTGTCGGTATGCCTGAAGTGTGTGTCTGCAGCACAGGCTGAGTGGAAGATAGTTATCTGGATGGGGGAGTGGCATTGGTTGCTATATGGGTTTGTTTGAGAAGGGTACTCCGTGGGATGCACGAGGAGTGAGATGGGGTTCAGAGTTGTTGGGTAAGAGGTAATTGCTGTTGTGGAAAGGGTTGGTGGTGGTGCGTGAGGCTGGATGATGCCCTAGTTGTCTGGAAGCATGTGGGAGATTCCATTACTCTGGAGACCAATTTCAGGGAATTTGAGGAGGAGGAGCAAGAAACTTGGCATCCTTCTGAACCTGTGGCGGCTTGATGCTTTAGCACAATTGTTGAGATGTTTGACTTCCAAGCCCAAGAGGCAACATTGCCATAGAAGAAATGGATGGGGGAGGCTCCAAAATGGGAACCTTAAATGGGATCAAGGGATTTATGGGGTCTGCTGTGTCCTTGTCTCTACAGCAGGGGAAAGGTTCTTGATAGGCAGGCCGTGTGCCAAGTGGATCTGGAATCAGATCACAGAATGGAAGATGTGTCTGGGCAGTCCTTTTGAGTTGGGGGAGTCACCCCTGGGGGTGACTTAGGTGCTAGTACTGCTGTTTCTCTCTGGAAAGGGTTGTGTTTCAAGCTTAATGAGAGCCAGTGCCATTTTGGTGTCTCCTGCAAGTACAAGCACAAATATTCCTGTTGTGGTGGTGTCCATTCATTCTCCAAATGCTTTAAAAGGGGAAGAACAGTTACTAATGCAGGAAATGTGGCTGTATCAGGGAAAGACCCCAGTGAATATAAAAAAAGATGGTCCAGTGGTTAGAGCGGAACGCTAAAGTCTAAGGAAGTTGAGGGATGCTGAGTTGTTATTAGTTCAGGCTTTTACATTGTGTTTCAGTAGGTAGTGGGATTACAGGTCTTGGGGAACTTAAAATCTGCTAGATTGTACCCAGAGGTGGTTCGGGAAAAACTGGGTAAGAGGTGGCTTTGGGTCAAATAGCTAGTCCTTTTCGCAAACTGCCAATTGCAAATTTGAGAGTGTCTCCATTGGGAGTGGTCCCAAAGAAGGTTCCTGGGCAGTTTTGCATGATTCACCACCTGCCTTAACCAAAAGGTTCTTCCATGAATGATGGCATTTCCCCTGAACTATCGGCAGTCAGCTATGCTTCCTTTGACAAGGTGGTAACCTTGATCGGTGGGTGGGTGCTCTGATGGCTAAGGTTGATGTTGAGTTGGCAAGTCAGAGTGCCTGTGTTTTGTGCCAATCTTCATCAGCATCCAGATTGACTCCTTAGCAATGGAATGTAGCCTGCCAATGAAGAAGGTACTGGATCTTGGGGCAGTATTGCAAGGGTCATTGGGGATTTCAAAGTTGAATTTGAGGGAGATGCAGTCCTTGTTGGGGAAGCTCAACTTTCAAACACTTTCAGGATGTACACAAGGGGAGAATCAGCAACCTACAATTTTGGGGTATATATAAGGTTAAGGCAAACTGGAGAGGTGGAGATATTGAGGAAAAAGTTGCTCATTAAAGAAGCCAAACTAATATATAAATGTGATACATTATATCCTAAAGGCCGAAATTCAGAGCTTGATCTGTCACCCTTTCTATTTGAATAAAGTGTAAATAAACCTTATACCGTAATATTGATAAGAACCTAGGAAGAGAAAGAGTCTGTGCTATTTTTATAATGTGTTATACAACATCCATTATATTAAAAATATGCATTTGATGTACTTATTATATGAGATTGTTTCATACTTTTTTGTATTACTCCTGAAAGATCACCAAGTAGAAACTACCACCTTTAACATATCCCTCTGTGGGATAAGACACCTAAATTTGAGCATACCACATTTAACATAGCCAATTGATAAATGGGCCAATAAGAAGCAATCTAGAGCCTTAAAAGGATGTCCACCTAAGCCTGTGACCTATCTTGATAAAGCCCATTATAGGGGAAAATGTGTTGATGGTTGACAGGCATTATACTTTGTGGTAAAGTGATAAACATGGAACTTTTGGAGAACTTTGTTTTACAAATATCCTTATTCAGCTATATGTACCCATATTCGGTTACATGTATTACATGAACTCTTTATAACTCGGGTTATCATTCATTACCATTCATTACCTACTATACTTGCATGCATTTAGCACTAAGTGCAAGTAACCCTTTTTTGGATATAACACATCTGAAATCTGCTACACGGAAGATTCTGTAACCCTGACATAATCAAGGAAGTCACATGAGCGAAAACAGATGACCAGAACAAAATGCTAACAGCAGCGTGGAACAAGCCGAAATACAGGGCAAAGCTCACACAGGTATTACAATACACTGGACTTGTGAGACGGTTTTCAGAACACTAAGGTAAAGATTTGCCAAACGCTTACCTCTTATCTGTGATCAATGGTTATATACTGAAAATCTTCACTAATAAGTCTGTTTTTGGGTCTAAAGCAAAATCCAAATAGGCGTTTTTGACATGAAGGACTGTATATCTGTCCGCCTATACGCAAAGACACTTGACCTTGATGGGAATCCATATTACTCTGTATACACTATTGTAGTGAAAATATAGGACCCCAAAGTGGTTCATAGGTGGTATGTTCTAGTAACGCTCTCTAACTTCTCTTCAGTTTAGAGTACAACATTTTGTATGCATACGTAAAATTATTATAACTATTAAGAATTTTAACTTACATACGTTTGATATTTCCAATCGTTTTATAAGATGTATTTGTATGTTTATGTATAAGGATCTCAATTAGATTTTAAGGGAGATGTCCCAAATCTTTTATGTATATTTGGTGAATAAATGTAATTTTGAACTATATTTTTATTACTTCTGAAATCATTCTTTCGACTACTGTTATCTGTGATATCGTAAGCTTTGGTTAATGCCCTCTGAATACTTTATATTCTATATTTAAACCATACACTATTTACTATTTAGAGGAAGTTGTGTTTTTTAGAGGGGTTTGATATCCTTTTTGGCTATAGCGCAGTACTAGTAATCTATTACTAATGAAGCTCAACTTTGTCTGTAAGATCATACCAGTGGGGTTTAAGGCTGTTGCTCTCAACATTTGGGGTGAAGAAGGCTTTTCATTACATTCAGGTGACTAAACAGATAAGGGAAGATTTTGTGGTGTACTCAGTCTTCTACAGTACTTTAATGGTAGGTCCCTGATTCAATGGGTGGGCTGTTTGGTCTTGAGTCTATTTACTGATGCTTCTGGGTTTTATGGGTTTGGAGCCTATTTAGTGGGTAAGTGGTGTGCAGACTGTAGCTGTGGGTGGATGCAGGTTTGACCAAAAATGTGGTCTTCTTAGAGCTGTTCCCCCTTTTGGTGGTGATGAAGGTGTGGTCTGATGATTTGAGTGAGAGGAGGGTTACTTTTCATTCAGATAATATGGGGGTGGTCCTGGCGATTAACAACTTGAAAGCCTCCTCTCCCCAGTAGTGTTCTTGCTTCATCTGTTTTTGAATGTCTGAGATGCAATGTTTTGTCTAAAGTTGTGCATGTGCCTGTCAAAGTTAATGACATTGCTGATGCTCTTTTACGTTACCAGTGGGAGCAGCTCTGTGCCTTGGCACCAGAGGCACATATTGTTAGGGAACAATGTCAAGTGGAGTTGTGACCATAGTAAGAGGTGCATTAGCAGGGAGCACATGGAGATTGTATACTCATGTATGGTCTAAATGGTATAGGGTACTCCTGGTGGGTGGCTTCCCTTGTTTAGAGCAGGGCTAGGGGACGCCATTGGTGCAGTGGATGTTGGAGTGGTTTAGGACTGGGGTCTCAAAAGCCATGGTTCCGCATCAGCTGTCGGCCTTGGTCATTTTTGACAGCTTATGGGCTGGGGTGATGTTACTAAGTTATTTGTGGTATGGATGGCTGCTAGGTGTCTGTGGGGGGGCCGGAGTCTGAAGGATGGCAGCCAGCCAGTAATTTTTGTGATTCTAAAGAAGGTTATAGGAGTGTTGCCCTGTGTTTGATTAAATGTTTAAGAGGTGGCTTTATTCAAGACTGCTTTGATTTTGGTATTTTTCGCGGCATTCTGAATTTACAAAGTGGCAGCAGCTAACATATGGGACAAAGGGGTATTCAGGTTTATGATGTGGTAGTGGTAGGGGAACAGATTTTTATTTGGTTGCTAAGATCTAAAATGGATCAACAGCTTATCTGGCTCAGGGCCGTGGGAAGTGATTGTTGTCCAGTAGGTGCGGTGAATTGTTTTGTGAATTGCCATTGCCAGTAGGCGATGGGCTGTTATTGGTCCATGTGAATTGAGAGTCTTTGTCAAGGTTCCAGTTTGTGGCTGTGTTTTGGAAGACATTGACTGTGATGGGTTTGCCTGCTGTAGACTTTGGTTTCAATTAATTTTGTATTGGGGCAGCTATTGAGGCAAGAATGTTGGGCATGAGCATTGAGAGAATTAAAGGTTTTGGTAGGTGGTCATTGAGCCAGTTTTGGTCTTATGTTCATCAGCATTTGGTTTTATAAGTTAATGTTCTTGTTTTTCATAGCTCCTGTAGACTGCCAGGTTATAGGGCATTCATACATCTATTAGGCCAGATGGCAGCATCGATGAAGGACGATGGGTGTCATTTGGGGTTTCTCTGTTGATGATGTATGCCTTCACTGGTTTGGTTTCAGAGGTATAACATGGGAGCAGGTCCTTGAAGGTTGTTGAGTTTTCAAGGTTATACCATCCTCCTGGTATTTTAGTGATCCATGCTGGGGTGAATGATTTGGGTTACATGGAACCGAAGGATCTGGGGGATAGGATGAAAAGGGATATGGAGAGGTTGTGTGCATTGTTTCTGCAGTTGAGGTTGGTGTGGTATGAAATTTAACCTAGAGTTAGTTAGATGACTGCTTGGGATTGTAAAAGGTTGGAGGCATCCCACAAAAAGATTAACAGGGTTTTGAGTTGCTTTGTAAAGGCAAAAAGTGTGTGTGGGGGGTCTATCCGTCCTGTTGAGTTTGAGGGTGAGTCTGGCCATTGTTTCTTTTTTGTGGGATGGGGCTCATCTTAATGAGGTGGGCCTTCATTTGTTCAATTTTAACTTAAAGGAAGGGGTTATAAAGGCCTTGGGTGGTGGCAGGCTCTGCTGGGGGCCGGGCCTGTGGTGGAATGCTTGCCTTCTCAGAAGGGTGGAGTTTAAAGTGGGTACCTACTGGCAGTACAGGAGTGGTCTAACAAATGTGTTTGCTGGATGAGATGTGAACATGGTAGAGTTTTATGGGGCAAGCACTGTTTTAGTGGGTTTTGTATTACACTTGATATTTATAATGTTATATAACCCAATTTGGTGTGGTGTATTATTGTTATGGCAGTATAGTGCCAAAGTATTGGATCAAGGCAGCCCTGGGTAAATATTTAAGAAGGAGGGGCTTTTGACCCAAGGGCATTCCAACATGTTGCAAGTTGGGGTTGTGATGAAGGTGAGAGGGAGTGTTTAGGTATGGGGGTATTTAAAATAGTAACCGAAAGTGAGGGGTCTCTTTAATTTCTGGACCAGCAAGTGAAAAGAAGCTCCTGTCCTGTCTCCCTGTGATTTACATCTGGGATGGTATTGGTGTTTGGCGGAGTGCTTTCCTATTGAGAAGGGTGGAGTTTGAAGTGGGTACCTCCTAGGGGTACAGGAGGGGTCTAAAAATGTGTTTGCTGGATGAGATGTGAACATGGTAGAATTTTGTGGGGCAAGCACTGTTTTGGTGGGTTTTGTATAAGACTTAATATTTACAGTATAAATAAAGTATAAGTATAATTAAAAAAAAGCTGAGGCCTTTATAACCCACAATTTGGTGTGGTGTATTATTTGTTATGGGAGTATAGTGCCAAAGTTTATTAATGTGAGCTGACCATCTGCAAGAAAATGTAACCTTTGAAAAAATTGTGCAAAATGAGCTTTCTAAGGGCAAACCTGTTGAATTAGAAAAGTGGAAAAATGTTTGAAAAGTATTACTGATGTATTTAAATACAGCTGTCAAATTATCCCAATGCAAAGTATTGGTAGAGTTTACACAGAGCAAATCTACTAGAAAACCACATCATAACCACATTTTTAAATTAATTGAAATGGAATTGAGACTGAAAGCCCCTCAGAAGCTTCACATTGGTATGATTCTTCTGATGGATTAGAATAGACCTAAAAAATGGCAACCTACAGCTTTGCATTTTTGTAAAAGAGATGCAGATATGTTTACAGGTGTAATTATAGTTGAACGTTTAGACATATTTTTTTGTGCTTGACAAATATATTTTTTCCATTTCATTTTGACTGCTGTTGTTCTCTTTGCATGTAAATAGCTCACTATTTTCAAAACCTCTCTCACTTACTAGTATAATATTATATATAATTTGTTGTATATGTATAAAAGTCTTGTGTTGGTAAATGGGGCAATAAACAGTAAATAGACATACCTGATAATAGACCTGATAATAGACATATAGAAAAAAAGATAAAAGAAGGCGCCAACATAGTGCGGTTACCAATGGGATGGAACACGCTTAGTAAATAATACCAGGTACTCACAGGATGAAAGACACTTGAGAAGTGTCACAGGTGCCTCCTGGACTCTCAGAGTTGTCCAGCTAACTCCCACTCCACTGTGGTGGTAAGGTTCCGCTTGTCTCTACCGATTAGGATGGCTCCGCTAGTGGTTGTGGCTCCCAGCCAGTATTCCAATAGGACTCTCTTGCGGTTTCCCCAAATCCAGCTATCCAGTTAAAATCCGTGCTCTCCGGTGAGAGGTGATACAGCAAGGATAAAAGTGGTTTGTGACGGTGGTAACAAACTGGAAGTGAAATTTTGGATTAGGTCAGACAGATGACTTCTTCTATGAAGATTTACCTGGGTTTGGATATTTTAAACAATTGAAGAATCTTCATAGAAGAAGTCATCTGTCTGACCTAATCCAAAATTTCACTTCCAGTTTGTTACCACCGTCACAAACCACTTTTATCCTTGCTGTATCACCTCTCACCGGAGAGCACGGATTTTAACTGGATAGCTGGATTTGGGGAAACCGCAAGAGAGTCCTATTGGAATACTGGCTGGGAGCCACAACCACTAGCGGAGCCATCCTAATCGGTAGAGACAAGCGGAACCTTACCACCACAGTGGAGTGGGAGTTAGCTGGACAACTCTGAGAGTCCAGGAGGCACCTGTGACACTTCTCAAGTGTCTTTCATCCTGTGAGTACCTGGTATTATTTACTAAGCGTGTTCCATCCCATTGGTAACCGCACTATGTTGGCGCCTTCTTTTATCTTTTTTTCTATATAGTATCCACCCCTGGGTCACCAACAGGGATCTTTTGGAGAAGAGCCTGCCTACTGTGATTTGGACATTACGCCCATCATATATGTAACACTTTGAACTTTGATCATTGGGACTTTTTCACTATAATATTTTACAATTCTATCACATTGCTGTGTTTATTATTTACAGTGCCCTTGCAGTTTTATCACCTTATTATTTTGGGGTGTTTGCTGCAAAGACACCACTATATTATGTTATCACTTTTAATATCTAAGAAGAATTTATTTGTTTCTTAAGAATTCATTTGTATCCTAATATAATTTGATTGGGGTATTTTTCTATAACGATTTGTATCGTACAGTTATATATTTAGATTTTTAACACTGTGATTGTGTCTCACTGTCATATAGACAGTGGATTTTCAGACCATTGGCGCACTAATTATATACTAGCACTTTTCTGATAATAGACATACCTGACAATTTCAATGGAAAATATTTGCAACCTGTTGAATTTTTTAATGTGAAATTATATTTAACCAGATAATAATTTTGTTAACAATTTTGGTGACGTTACACATTAAAACACATGAACTTTCAAATCAGACAAAAAAAATAAATGTTACTTTTTTTCAATATTATCATTCTTCAATTAAAAGAAAAGATTATAAAGAAAATAACAACTATATCATATTCCCTTATTTATTTAACATAAATATTGCACAAATACAGTTTCTGTGTGTTTTATAGATATTTATCCTAGCAATTTGACAGATGGGAAGAATATTGGCTTCATTTCGACAAACAGACAAAAGGCCGTTGGAGCCTCTGCATACGCTGATGTGTGTGGACACAATATCACAGGCTTCCATTGATGATTACATAGCTCTATCCATCTGTCTGCCGCTGGAGGTTGTGAGAGTGAGATACTGCTCACACCATCTTCATAAACAAAAGCAGACTGTGCTGTCACAAGTCAGACACGCCAACTAATTGGAGCTGTCGACAGACAATATTCTGTGTCAACAGTTCCAGTAACAATTTGAAACAGCAATAATATGTTGGGTGATTGTGCGACTGACACATATGTCTAATAGCATGCTAAAAATGTGACATAACTAGGGAAAAAAATACCAGAAACGTGGATTTTGTCCTTATATTTTTTTTCTCTAGTGAGGCTACAACGACAGAAAGAGGGAGACCATTTCTTTTTTTATGGTGTAACTCATCTTCCACTGTATCATTACACATGCTGACAGCTTAATTTGATACTTATAAAGCCCAACTTTAAAATTAATCTCCCTAACGATTTGTTTCAACAAGACACATAGGCTTCTGGTAAATTAACAGAAAACGAAATTGCTTTATATAGTTGGCACAAAGCCAGACAAATCCTTCCGGCAGTTAATGTGCCTATTTCTTTAAGGTACAGTTACTAAAATAAGACTGCCAGCACTTACTTGACATCCACATTCCCAACATACACATTTCATATAAAGTGCAAAATAATATTCAGTTAAACTTGCATATTTAAAAACAATTGTAGTCCATTTTTTCAGTAAAACAAAAAATACAATTTTTAGAGAACTATTAAAAGGATATTAAATGCATCTTATGTTAATTTAAAAATTGTTCTTTATCCCACATTTCCTAAAAGGACAAAAAGCATAATCTAAACTAGATTTTTTTTTTAAAAAGGCAAATAGCTGAGACCAGCTATTTCATTTGCAGGTTAGAGAGTTTGCTTTTTGGCCTGTCCAGGAAGCAAGAGATAAACAACATTTTTAGACAAAAACAAAAGCTGGTTAATGGTTTTTAATCTGTGTATACTACTATGTTTCATAATAAGAAAGCAATTAAATAGATTTCCAATTTATTCAGGTCTCTGGTTTCTACAGTTTTTATCACTCAGTTCTCTATTCTTTAGTGAAAAGGCTTCATCAAAGAAAATATAGAAACAAGATAATGAAGAGCTTGGTGAGGCTGGACAGAATGTTAATGTATCAAGCACATGGATAATATAGTACAAATAAACAAAGCCAAAAACTTCAGAACACATTTTTACTTTTTTACACTTTTTTATTTTTTAATTATAGGGATATGAATTAAAAAAAAAATATTTTATGATTCAGATAGAGTATACATTTTTAAACAACATTCCAATTTACTTCTATTATCTAATTTGCTTTATTCTTTAGATATCCTTTGGCAATGCACATGGGTGAGCCAATCACACAATGCATCTATGTGCAGCCACCAATCTGCAGATACTGAGCCATATTCAACTAAGGATATCAAGCGAATGAAACAAATTAGATAATATTGTATGTTCTTTCTATATCATGAAAGAAAAAATGTGGGTTTCCTGTCCCTTTAAGTGATACTCCAATATAGTCTATATTGTAAGCACCACCAACACTTAAAAAAGAAAAAGAAATACTCATTAGCAACTTTAAATTAAATATATATATTTATCAAATTATTATGAGCCTGGTGCTGCAATTTTTATAAGGTTTCCAGTTGTCCATCACAAAATACTGGATTAGCATCAGGTGATCTGAGGCAGGTGGTATCATGATTAGACTAAAATCTAATCTCATTGTCTCCAGCCTATTGGGATGTAGGTCTAATCTGAGTGAAGATATTGGCATATAATTGATAGGGATCAGTTATATGCCCATATCTTCAATCAGATTAGACCTACATCCCAATAGGCCATCAACCACATTTGGTCTCAGACTGGACCTCACCAGTTTGTAATATTCTCATTTATATTTTACTGGATATCTGTCTAAAATACTGGTCGTCCACTTAAAGGGTTGAGTGCAGAATGGCTAGCACCGACATAAGAGGTGGAAACAATAGCTTTGCTATGGGCAAAGAGCAACAAAATAAAGGAACGTTTTATCGCATATTCAATTAAAAATCATAAACAAAGGTTCATTTCATTTCATTTACTCCTTAGTTAATGGCAAAAGTTTAAAAATTGCTATGCTTTACCATCAATTTCAAAAATGTATGGGCAGGGGCAGCTCCAGAGTCTAATATTGGAAGAGGCAATGTGACAGATTGTTGCAACACGACCAATAGAAAAAAAATGCATTGTTTAAAGAACTGACAGCTTGGGAACTGTTAAATGAATTGCTTGACTAATCAATATTATATATATATATACATACACACACACATATATATATATACTGTATATATTCATTAAATTCCATATCTACAGCAATGCAAATGTTATACACTCATTGTCCAAATATACTGAATATACCAAAGAAAGACTGTACACAGTGTTACAATAAATCTGTGTTTATTATGGAGATAACGTTTTCGGGTATAACACATATGCATATGGACCACAAGGATTGTCAAGCCAGTTAACTATGGGAATTGTAGTTTCCCAGAGTTGATTGAGGGCTGGGTGGGTGCCGTTTGGCAGCATAAGTGCTTTACTTTTCTGCCTAGCAACACCCTGTACAGTAACAGTGCGCACACGATGGTACAGCTGCGGTGGTACACGAAGTACTGGAAGTCGGTGGCTTTGCAAATCAGCTACAACCTGCCCTTCCTACTGTAACACAGTACAAGGAACGTTGTAAAATTGGTTGTGTGGGGATGTAACTGCCTGCAGCATTATATCCTTTTTAAAATGGTTACCTGTGAACTGTCTGAAGCAATTAATTATAGCAACAGTACAGTTTCTTCTTAACTCTTGTGTGAGAAAACATTAAAAAAAAAAAAACTGCTATTTCAATTGAGAAAATAAAGGTGAAGGATCTATTTGTAAATAATTTAATACACCCGGTAACTAAAATGGATAATTGGGAACAGATTAAAGCAGAGAAAATATTAGTGTCCACTGTCTCTATAAATACTGGACTGGGCACTTGGCAACCATAGTACTGAGTGCGCGACACATTAGTATGTCTTTATACATTGGATGAGCAATGCGGGTAATATCTACCTCACAATATAAACCATCTTGGTTCTTAATCAAGTTAGACCACTAATTATTTAGCAGGGTGTCATGACACACTGACATGTCAGAGCCCTCATCTAATGGTGACACAGAATGAATACTGAGCATAAACTATCCCAAGAGACTCACAATGCGTTATATTGTCTAGATGTATTTACTAGTTCTCAATATTCAACTGTTTAAACATTAAAGGGACATTAAACACTAAGGGGCCTATTTATCATATCTCTGTCGGACTTGATCCGACAGTGCAGATCAGGTCCGACAGACATCGCTGAATGGGGAGAGCAATACGCTCTCCGTATTCAGCATTGCACCAGCAGCTCTTGTGAGCTGCTGGTGCAACGCCGCCCCCTGCAGAGTTGCGGTCAAGCTGTCAATCAACCCGATCGTACTCGATCGGGTTGATTTCCGGCGATTCCTGTCTGCCTCATCAGAGCAGGCGGATATGGTTATGGAGCAGCAGTCTTTAGACCGCTGCTCCATAACTTGTGCTTCTGGCGAGTCTTCAGACTCGCTAGAAACACAGGCCTCCAAGCTCTGTTCGGAGCTTGATAGATAGGCCCCTAAGGGCCAGATTACGAGTGGATCGCAAATGAATGCTCTCGCTTGATCGTTAATTGCGCTTGAAGTAAGATTTTTGCACTCATTGGGTAGTGCTCGTATTATGAATTGAAAGTTAACTGTTTTCGCTCTTGCTGTAACCCGACTAGCGCAGAAATCCAAAGTTTTGCATCTGCGTTCACATATTCTCCCATAGAAGTCAATGGAGAAAAAAAAAGTGGAAAAAACACCCTACTCTTGCGCAAACCTGATCTCATATTCTCATTTGCACTAACGAGACATGAAAATCTGAATATTTCACATTCCAATATTCTGCACATAACAAAATATGTTCTATCTATTCATAAATAAATATTTGTACATATATCTGATGTGTTGGGTACAATATTTATCTTTACCTATACATGTGTAGACATTGTATATAGGTATAGATATATACAAATATATATAGGAAGGAATATCTATTTATTAATATATAGAACATATTCCGTTATGTGCAGAACATTGGTATGTGAGATATTTACAGTAAATACATAGTTAAAACATTTATTAAATATGAATATTGCATAAATATATTTTTCATCTACCTAACGGCAAAAATGCACTTGTATTTATACATACATATACACACATATGTATTTATCTGTGTATATATGTCTGTAAATACATAAATACACATACAAATAGATATGCACACACACACACATATATATAAATATATATATATATACATATACATACTGTACATGCGTATACCTCTTTAGAGATTTATATGTATGTATCTCTATGTTAAAGTCCTTTGCCTGCCTTTTTTTTCTAAAACCTGAGATCTCATATCTTTGAGCCCTTATAACCCTAGCTATTGTTATTATGAGTGTAAGTGAACTTTGTAATGTATTTTTATGTGTTTTGTGCAACTTTTATGTTTCGCGAAACAGTTAACCAGAACTCTGAAGTTGCGGTAACCATTGTAGCACCTAAAAGGTGGGAGATAGGTTAAGAGGCAGCGGTCTTATGACTGCTGCTTCTTAACATCAGTTTCTGGTGAGCCGGAAACCTCGGGGGTAGAAAGCAGCTTCCGCTGCTTAATAAATCTACTCCATTGTGTCTACAAAACAATAGGCACTGCCATGTTGTAACTTAGGTTTCTTTCTCTGCCATGGCCAATTAGGGACAGTTATAAATAGATCACTAGAGTGTGCAGCCAATGGGTGTTTTGAATATAAAAGTATTCTGCACTTCCATTTCTAACAGGAACCGAAAGCTCTCCATTTCAGAATGGAATTGCATGAAAGGGGGCCAAAATTAATAATTAAAGTATATTGCAGAGATTTATATATATATATATATATATATATATATATATACATACATATAGTTTATCATTTAATATTACCATCTCAAAGTGTTTAATGTCCCTTCAATTTAAAGTAAATTAATATAGTACTTGGATTGACACAAATATCTAAAAAGAAAAATAAATAATAAGGGTTATCAAATGTATTATAATGATGTACTAAACCAAAAACTAAAAAAGTTTGGGATTCGTTTTTTTAGCACAGATAATTTAATGCACCTTAATTTGCGTTACAGTTATACGACAGCTTTTCCTGCTCTTGCGTCTGGCTCACTTACCATACACAGGTACACCTTTTGCAAACATATCAATTTCTTGTGCATGCACAGAGTGCTGATGACATCATGAATGCACCTGTGGCAGAAATGTGTGCTGCAAATTACCTGCACAAATTCGGCATTTATGCTGCTTTTATAAAAAATATAACACAAGTAATATAAAGGTAAAACCTAAAATCATTAATGGATAACTGATAAAAATAATAAAATAAAGAACAAGTTTGTCAAACAATAGCTTAGAGGAATTTTTAAGAAATTCTGAACTAAATCCTTAAGCATTTGTGCAGTAAAGACTGTCATAGAACTTAAGGGCCAGATTACAAGTGGAGCACTATCATTTGCACACGAGCAGTTTCGGGTTTTGTTTGTACGCAAGTTAAATTGTGCTCATATTAAAAGTTGAAAGTAAACACTATCGCTTGAGCGCAATTGCAGGCCCATTTATCAAGCTCCGTACGGAGCTTGAAGGGCCGTGTTTCTGGCGAGTCTTCAGACTCGCCAGAAACACAACTTATGAAGCAGCGGTCTAAAGACCGCTGCTTCATAACCCTGTCCGCCTGCTCTGAGCAGGCGGACAGGAATCACCGGAAATCAACCTGATCGAATACGATCTGGTTGATTGACAGCTCCCTGCTGGCGGCCGATTGGCCGCGAGTCAGCAGGGGGCGGCGTTGCACCAGCAGCTCTTGTGAGCTGCTGGTGCAATGTTAAATGCGGAGAGCGTATTGCTCTCCGCATTTAGCGAGGTCTTGCGGACCTGATCCACAGTGTCGGATCAGGTCAGCAAGCCCTTTGATACATGGGCCCCTTAGTGTTAACGCTTGTCAGGTTAGCGCATCCTCAGAGCTCTGGTTAACTGTTTCTTGAAACAAAAACAAAAATTAGACTATACAGTTACACTCATATAACTATCTAATAAAAATTATTCTTAAAATATATTGCATACGCAAGTTATAAAGCTATGAGATCAAAGGGGTTGGAAAAAAAAAGTCAGGCAAATGGCTTTAACATAGACATACATATAAGTCTAAATATGGATATATATTTTATTATACTTTATTTATGAAGCGCCAACATAATCAGGAGGTGACGACTGCAAGACTGAGAAAAATGTTAATGCAGAGTTAGATGAGGGAAATGTTAGTAGGTAAGTGGAAGTAATTTATTACTGAGTTGGGTGGTCGGCTTCTCTGAACAAAAAGTCTTCAGGGAACATTTAAAAGAAGAAAGATTAAGGGAAAGCCTGACTGCACAAGGGAGAGTGTTTCAGATGGTAGGTGCTGCACAACAGAAGTCCTACAGTCTAGCATGGGAAGAGGTGATAGTCGAAGATGCAAGGAGCAGGTCATTGATGGATCTTAGTGGACGAGCTGTAGTATACTTGTTGATTAGAGAGGATATGTAGTGTATACATATATATGTATAAATATATATATATATATATATATATATATATAAATATTAGCAACAGGAGAGCACTCTCACTTACAAATACAATGTGCCAGGGTGCATGCAAAAAAATGAATAATATCAATGAACAGATGGCTGCACTCACTGGTCCTTTTCAAACATATTTATTTCTGTGACGTTTCGGGGACCGTATCCCCTTCCTCAGACCACTCTATATATATATATATATATACTGTATATATATGTATACATATGTATGTATTTATATAAGTATATGTGTATTTACAGACATACTATATATACACATATTAAGACATATGTACACATATATAGACATATATAAAAGTGCATTGGAGGCGAGCCCTTTGCTGTCAAGTAGATGAAAACATAAAAAAAGCATATTTATGACAAAATTCATATTTAATAAAATGTTATACTGTGTATTTACTGTAAATATTACACATTCAAATGGTCTGCACATAGCAGTATTTTTATATCTTATATAGGTATAGATATAAATAGTACCAAAATACCATCAGCTATATGTAGAAATATGTATTTATGAATAAATAGAACGTATTCTTTTATGTGAAGAACATTGGAATGTGACATATTAATATTTTCATTTCAGGTTAGCGCACTTGTGAATATGTGTTTGGGTTTAGCGTGTAAGTGGGGGGTTCTTCTATGGTGGAATAGGTTATTCTAAGTTCGCCTTTTTGCATGCATCCGGTTAGCGCGTGAGCAATAACTTTTACTTTCAACTTGTAATACAAGTGCAACCCAACGTGCACAAAAAGTTTATTCCTATCGCAGTTAGCGCGCAAGAAAAAGCACAAATTAGCGCTTTACTCATAATCTGGCCCTAAATTGGCATAAAAGTTTAAAGATGACTTTGTCTTTTACCAAAAATATTTAAAACCCTTTCTTTAGCATACTGAATGTCTATTTAAATCTTAACATTTATATATATATATATATATATATATATAGTATGGCTATAGAACAGGTGATATATATAGTGATGCACATACTAACAAGCAGAATAAATCATTGTTTACATGTGTAAATACTTTGCATGCACATCACAAACAAATGATCAATTTGCTACCTACAAATGCTATTGATGCTCTTAAACCACTAGACAAGTCGCCAAGAAAACATTGTTAATGCAGAACCTTTCACTCTGCTATGCTCTACTGGTTCCCATTTTATGAAATAACGCTGCTATGCTCCATTCAGCATGTTAAAGCTACACTGCCATGCTCAATTCATTAAGTAAAAGTAACACTATATTACGCTGAAATGAGAGCAATGTTTACTCTGTCACGACCGAGTTATGAAATCATCAAAATCATGCACTTCTAATTCCCTGACAAAAATTTATCATTTTAATTAATGCTATAATAATTATAATGTCTATGTAATCAGTAGCAGAATGTACATAAGCAGTGGATTCTAGACTATACAAGCTGATACTGGAGGTTAGTTTTTGCATCACTGTCCCTTTAAGAAAATAGGATTTATGAGAATATTAAAACTGCCAATGAAGTGCCTTTAATCAGATAAACAACCTTGAACGTTGACTGAAAATGAGTTTACGTTGTTGGTGTTACTAGTGTTCCGCTGGCCAATAGCTGTTTAAAAGGCAGCTGAAAAGGATTACAGAAGGAAACAGCTTACACATTTTCACGCTAGATTCATTATGACAGAAGCAGGTTCTTTTTCTTTCCCATCAAGGTCAACAGGAGCAGAAATGATCATTTTTGCTTTGTTAACATTTGGGTCCATTAACAACTTTCGGGTTATTGAATTCTGACATTAATTTAATTTTTCACCTAATTCTACTAGGTGTACAGAGTAACCAAAATACATGTATTCAATAAAGTTATATGAATATTTAGGAATTATGTTGACTATTGTAAGTGTATATATATATATATATATATATATATATATATATATATATTGTCCAGATCCATGCACGACTTGCAATCTTTATAAGTACGTGGGTGCAACTTCAAAATTCTTGTATATAAGTAGATTTCTGTAGGAAGGCACTCAAGCGATGTTTTTTTACAAAAATTCAAACTTCCTTTCTTTGTAATCCATTAAAAACAGGTTGACATTTTGCAAGATTGATATTTGATCACCACTCAGTAATACCAGCACACGCAAATGTGCGCTGGTATTACAAGTTGCATGGAAACTTTGCGCTCACAAGTGCGTGCTTCCATAGGCTGTAATGGGAGCCTCATTCTCATGCCGTAAGACACTGCATAAGATCCTAGCGCAGTGAAGGGGGTAAGAAGCGCAGCGATGGGCAACATATTTAAATATATATGTATATGAATATATACATATATATTTATGTGTTTATATCTGTATATACACATATTAACACACACAAATATATATGTACATATATAAGCATATACATATTTATTTCTACAGAACACACAGTTCCCCATAGACCGCAATGTAAAGGCACTTTTCAGTTCCGTTTCTTTTCGCCAACTTTAATCCCTAATAACTGCTTTGTGCAGTTTTTTTTATTAAAAAAATGCTACAGAATTTGGGGACAATTGGGGGATATTTTGAAAATTAACCAGAGATCTGGTCTCTAGGGCTTTTGATCTTTTCTGAGCGCAAATTTCTACCGTAAGCTCATGGTAGCAATAACCAACCACTTGTAATGGCTGGTTATTTATGGTGCACCAGTAAATGGGCACATTTGCCCGTTTACAGGCACACAATAAATTAGTGCTTTACTTGTAATCTAGCCCTAAGTTATTTAAAACCATAAATAATGATGAAAATGAATAAAAGTATATGAAAAAGTGCTTCTTTATTAATACATATAAAGCCTGTGTCACCCTGGGAGGTTCCCAGTTGGTTTGTTTAAAAGTATGCATTTTGTGGGTGCGGGTTTAGGGTCCCAGGAAGGGAGAGACCTTGACGTGGTCCTGGGCTTGATCCTTTGGCGCCAAATGTAACTGACATCCCCCAGTTTCGCTTTTAAACATTACTGAGTATCTGCTGGCGAGTGTCAGGTTTTCTGTGTGTTGTGTTTATAATGTTTGTAATGCTTCCCTGCTGGGAACTGCGCAGCTGTCTGTCAGTGTTCAGGGCTGTGGAGTTAACAGTGGCTTAGGATGTGTACCCAGTCCAGTCTATTACTGTGGTCCATTCCTGTGTTTTGTATTTACATAGGGGAGATTACAAAAGCCTGTGTCACCCTGGGAGGTTCCCAGTTGGTTTGTTTAAAAGTATGCATTTTGTGGGTGTGGGTTTAGGGTCCCAGGAAGGGGGAGACCTTGACGTGGTCCTGGGCTTGATCCTTTGGCGCCAAATGTAACTGACTTCCCCCAGTTTTGCTTTTAAACATTACTGAGTATCTGCTGGCAAGTGCCAGGTTTTCTGTATGTTGTATGTATGTGTGTATATATATATATATATATATATATATATATATATATATATATATACACACACACACACATGTAAACACAAATAAGTGATTGAGTAAAAAACAAAAAACAACAAACAACTTAATTGCATTCTTGAAAAAAAATTAATTCTGAGAAGTTCTCATTGCAGCCATTGCCTACAGCTAGATAAAAAAGCAGACATGCTGAGAGTTTAAGTTGCATTCTGCCTCTTCTGAGCATGGGCAAAAAAGTGACTTCTTGTTTCTCTAGCATTCACTGAACACTAACCCAGTCTATGTTGCTCTAGAAGATTGATGACATCAAGCTTTAAATGTCTTCCTGTAGAGGTCCAAACCCCACTGGTGGGCTGTGACATGAAGTAATGGATCCTACACAAATAAATTTTAATGTGTTTCCAATATATTTAAAACAATAAGGAGGAATTTGTGTAAATATAGAGAGATAAGCTAATGAGATCTACTTTCCCTGCAAGCTCAGCTCATTTCATAGGGTTGTGGTTTCAATTAGCAGTGACAGCTTTTTTATTTACAACAATATATCTAAAGTAGCAATTTTCCATATATTTTAAACTCTGCAGCTGGTATAATAAGTCATTGTAAACTCATTAAAAGGAAACCGTATTTTACAGCATACTGGTACTTTAAAGAAAGGCTGATTGATTCATGGAAAAAACTTCTATTAGAAGTGGTCGGGAAAAACACTATGGGGATTTCATCAATGTCTAGGATAAGCATAATTAACTAATTAGGCTTATATCTTATAGGAAAAATGGGCCACACTAGGCAGGTCTATCGATATTATCTGCCATTAAATACTATCGGCTAGATTACGAGTTGTGCGTTAAGCTGAAAAAGCAGCGTTAACAGGTCCTAACGCTGCTTTTTCACTACCACTGCTATTACGCGTCTTGCAGGTTTAGGGGCACCGCACACTTCTTTGGCCTTACCGTAAACTTCGTAAGCCATTTTTTCTATGGGACTTCCATAGCGCCATTATTACGAGTCTGTCCTATTTTTAGGTTAGGGCTTTGGGCCGCAAAAGAGCTAACTGCCCTTTTAAGGGCAATGCCCATCCAAATGTCCTTTTCAGGCAATGGGGAGCTTAGGTTTTTTTAGTTAGGCTTTTATTTGGGGGGTTGGTTGTATGGGTGGTGGGTTTTACTGTTGGGGGGGTTGTTTGTATTTTTTTTTACAGGTAAAAGAGCTGATTACTTTGGGGCAATGCCCTGCAAAAGGCCCTTTTAAGGGCTATTGATAGTTTAGTTTAGGCTAGGGTTTATTTAAAAAAAATATATTTTGATAGGGCTATTAGATTAGGTGTAATTAGTTTAAAGATCTGTAATTTGTTTTTTATTTTCTGCAATTTAGTGTTTTTTTGTGATTTAGCTAATTTAATTTAATTTATTTAATTGTATTTAATTTAGGTAATTTATTTAATTGTAGTGTAATGTTAGGTGTTAGTGTAACTTAGGTTAGGTTTTATTTTAAAGGTAAATTTGTCTTTATTTTAGCTAGGTAGTTATTAAATAGTTAATAACTATTTAATAACTATTCTACCTAGTTAAAATAAATACAAACTTGCCTGTAAAATAAAAATAAACCCTAAGCTAGCTACAATGTAACTATTAGTTATATTGTAGATATCAGGGTTTATTTTACAGGTAAGTATTTAGTTTTAAATAGGAATTTAGGTAATAATATTAATTTTTATTTAGATTTATTGTAATTATATTTAAGTTAGGGGTGTTAGGATTAGGGTTAGACTTAGGTTTAGGGGTTAATACATTCAGTATAATGGCGGTGACGTTTGGAGCGGCAGATTAGTGGTTAATAAATGTAGGTAGGTGGCGGCGATGTTAGGGACGGCAGATTAGGGGTTAATAATATTTAACTAATGTTTGTGAGGCGGGAGTGCTGCGGTTTAGGGGTTAATATGTTTATTATAGTAGCGGCGACATTGGGGGCGGCAGATTAGGGGTTAATAAATGTAGGTAGGTTGCGGCGACATTGGGTATGGGAGATTAGGGGTTAATAAATATAATGTAGGTGTCGGCGATGTTGGGGGCAGCAGATTAGGGGTTAATAAGTATAATGTAGGTGGCGGCGATGTCCGGAGCGGTAGATTAGGGGTTAATAAATATAATGTAGGTGGCGACGATGTCGGGGGCGACAGATTAGGGGTTAATAAGTGTAAGATTAGGGGTGTTTAGACTCGGGGTTTATGCTAGGGTGTTAGGTGTAAACATAACTTTTATTTCCCCATAGGAATCAATGGGGCTGCGTTACTGAGTTTTACGCTGCTTTTTTGCAGGTGTTAGACTTTTTCTCAGCCGGCTCTCCCCATTGATTCCTATGGGGAAATCGTGCACGAGCACGTACGACCAGCTCACCGCTGACTTAAGCAGCGCTGGTATTGAAGTGCGGTATGGAGCTCAATTTTGCTCTACGCTCACTTCTTGTCTTTTAACGCCGGGTTTATAAAAACCTGTAATACCAGCGCTGCGTGTAAGTGAGCGGTGAGAGAAAACTGCTTGTTAGTACCGCATAGCTCCTAACGCAAAACTCGTAATCTGGCCGTCTGTTTTATTTGCAAATGCTATGTACAAGTTACAGTACATAAACATGTAGAATATATTTAAGTGTAAGCATCTTAAAGGGACATTGTACTGAAAATTTGTTTTTTCTTTTTAGGGACAGTAAAGTCAAAATTAACATTTCATCATTCAGATAGACATAGGTAGTTTTTGGGCTCCCGTTGAGGTCAACAGGAGCAGAATATATATAAAAAAATTGTTTTTGTTTTTTGCTTTTTTACATTAAGTACATTTAACTGATTCAATTCTGACATTTGTTTATTTATAACCCTATTCTACTAAGTGTACAGAGACAGAATGTAATCATGTAAAACATGCATATATTCAAAAACATTATTTGAATATTTTAGAATTATGTTGACTCTAATATTTGATATGGAAAGTTGTTTAAAAATAACTGGCCCTATCAGAATCACAACAGTTTGATCTTTACTTTACTGTTCCTTTAATGTGTTCCTAACTGCTTGCTGTAGTAGGTGCAGTGCATAAAATGTGTAAGACATTGTTCTTTAGGTTTAGTTTTGTATATCAAATAGCTGTTTTTGCTGATTGAAGCCTCAGTCCATTGTTCTCAAGAAAATGTCCATATTAATGTTCTGAATCTGCAGATGTAGCAGACCTCCTAATCTTATCTTATCTCTCTATATGACCTCCTTATCTTATCTCTCTATTTATACAGAACGGCCAATACCTACTATACCTATAGAGCAAGGAGAACTTGATTGCTAGTTGCTGTGTCTTGTTTGCATAGCTTTTCAATAGAAAAAACTAAAAGTAATACTATTTGTATTATAGGTGGTGGTTTCAACAGGCAAAAGCAGCTTTTTAAATGACAAAATAAAGGCTAAGGAGCTATTTATAAACAATTCGGTACACTACAGCGTGTAAAACAGATCACTGGGAACAGATTAAAGCAGATTATATTTTACAGTACATTACATTGCCCTTTTAAAATCACAAAACAAGAACGCACCAAAATAAACCTTAAAAATATAAATCGATCTTTAATTGGACAATCTTCAATAATACAAGAGTTCTCCAAACAGGGAACTATAAATTAAATTAAAAAAATGACCAGAGAAAGTAATATACTTTATAAATAATATTACATAAAATAATGCTTAAAATGTTTGCAGATGTAAAAAGTGATAAAAAACATGGCTCCTAAATAAGCAATGAAATACACAGACAAAGAATATACAAATATGATACAATTATGTGAACAGTTAGTAAAACAAATTGCCAGTGTTTCATATGATTATAAGCTGCATATTTATGTCAATTATATTGACTATTATTATTATTATTATTAGCCTTTATATATTTATACTAATGCTTACTTACATTTGTAATTTTTTGTTTTTATTCTGCCTCAGTCAAACGGATTATAAATAATATTCTTTGTATGATCATTTTAACATTTTCTATATCTGAAATAGTGTTAGAAAAGCTGCAGTATTAGTTTATATTTGTAATTAATTGTTAACAAATATTATTTGTTTGAACCTTCATAAAATGCCTGTTAATGATAGAACCAAACACTGCTATTATTTGTTTCAGAATGTGTTCATTAAAGTAATAAATATTTATGTAATAGTTATTAAAATTTTAATATTTTCCGGGGGGGGGGGGTGTTTGTTTTATAACCAATGTCCCACAATTTTAAATATCTTCAAAAATAAAATAAAAATCTGTCGGTTTTAGTATAACATTAGACTGTGTGCTTCCTATACAGGTCATTAGCAGATGTACATAAATTGCCCAACATTTTCTCAGAACCAACCACTGAATTTATTATTGACATGATTTGAAGGACATAACAGTGTTACCATAATTATAAACAGGTTATCTGAGAAAGCAAAAGGATATATTTTAGTTCTATTGCCTCTACCTCAGATTTATAGTTCTAGATTTAATTAATCTCAGTTAAAAATCCTTATGTAATCTGTCCAGGGAATTTGCATGCTTGGGGTCAAATTAACACTATTGATAGCTTCTTCCTCCTTGCATTGTAGTGTAAATTTGTTACCTACTGTTCTCATGCAACATCCAAAATCCTTATGCTAATGATCTCACTAATGTTAGTTCACTGATGGTTCACAAATGCCATAAGAAATGTAATGTGATTTAATCCTAGCTTTTAGCATTCATGTGTATAGTTATGTAAAATAGCTTGAAAATATACAGTTTACCTGGCTAGTCTTGTAGACATTCTGAAAATGAATGTTTCTTAATTATCTATTCCCACTTGACTAGAAACTTCTTGAGTATTTAAAGGGACAGTTTACTTAAAGAAATCTCCCCTTTAATTTGTTCACAATGATTCATTTTACCTGCTGGAGTGTATTAAACTGTTTACAAGTAGCTTGTTTACTCTTATTTCAGCATTTTAAATAACTGATTTAGCCGGTGGCATCCCTACCTAAACTGAAAGTGTATGTACTTAAAGGGACAGTCTACTCCAGAATGTTGTTGTTTAAAAAGATAGATGGTCCCTTTTATTACCCATTCCCCAGTTTTGCATAACCGATACGGTTATATTAATATACTTTTTACCTCTGTGATTACCTTGTATCT
The DNA here is from genome assembly GCF_027579735.1 of Bombina bombina. Taxonomy (NCBI): domain Eukaryota; kingdom Metazoa; phylum Chordata; class Amphibia; order Anura; family Bombinatoridae; genus Bombina; species Bombina bombina. The sequence goes on along the minus strand of NC_069502.1, from coordinate 396,756,467 downwards.
AAGCCTTTGCAGACTGCCCACTTACGTCAGCTCTTTTGACAGACTTCAATTTAGCCAATCAGTGCCCTCTCATAAGTAACTCCATGGGCTTGAGCACACTGTTATATGTATGGCACACATGAACTAACACCCTCCAGCTGTGAAAATCTGTCAAATACATTGAGATAAGAGGCACCCTTTAAGGGTTTAGAAATTAGCATATGAGCCTACCTAGGTTTCTCTTTCATCTAAGAATACCAAGAAAACAAAGCAAATTTGATGATAAAAGTGAATTGGAAAGTTATTTAGAATTGCATGTCCTATCTGAATCATGAAAATTTAATTTTGACTAGGCTCTTTATCGATGTGCGGCAGACATGATACAATGTAGTTAAGGTACATGGTGCATCGTACATCCGCTCACACATTAATAAATAGGCCCCATAGTATTGGGCTTTGGTTTACAAACAGATATAAGATAAGGAAGCATGTGTGTGTACACAAAGTGATAACATAATGAAATCTGATTTCATCTGAAATATAAAGCCATTGTAATAAGCTGTGGCTTCAAAGCACAAAATCAGCTATTTCATATACACAAATAATGCTGAAATGCAATTTGTCATACATTTTATACTCTGCAGTTGGTATAAGAAGTAATTGGAAATACATTAAGATTTTTTTACAGTATACTGTCCTTTTAACATATCAACTGTATCTTACTACAATTATACAGCACAGTCTTAAGTGTAGCACTCGTGAAAAGTATACATCTTGCCACAAAGGATTTAATGGATTAATTATATTTTTATATATGATTGTATAGTATATATCAACAGTTAAGAACTTCTTTGCAAAATATCTGCCTACAAAATCAAACTGTCAATTTGTTATTACAATTTGAATATACATTGAAAAGCCTCTGTGGTATTTTTTTTATCAAGCAATCACTGTGTAGAATGTTGCAGAGACATGTCTGATTTCTGCAGGCTGTAATCCAGTTTCTTTGGGAAGTAATTTTTTTTTTGAATGATATGAAAAGTGAGAAAAATCAATGTTGGGGTTTATATCCCTTCAATGTCCCTTTATAAATTTCCATCAGTCAGAGCCACACAAATACTATGGGTGGCATAAGGGCAAGGCTTCAACTACAATTCAGTGTGGTCACATAATGCATAGAGATATTCTTCCTAACTATGCATGGCCTATGACTATTACTATGGAAGCAATTAGTTACAGAAAAATAAGATGAAGACAAGTGATAGTAATATGTAAATATGTTCATGAGCATAAGAAAGTCTAACTCTGATTCTGTGTGGTACTTAAAGGTTAAAGGAAATTTACCAGGCCCCAACACAATCTGTATCACCAGCGGGGACGTTATGTAAACTGATTGTATCCAGCAGCTGCTGCTCTGATCGTATCATATGTAAATTATGCATCGCTCAAGTTGAGTATATTACATTTTCTGGCACCGCTATAGGCAAACACTTCCACACTTGGTTTGTCTTTACATGAATATGAAACTAGAGCACTAAGAATGCCAAGGGCCATGTTCTATGTTATTTATTACTTGTGATATCATTTTTTGGTTGTCTTATCACAATTAGTAAGCCTAATTAGTAACATTAGAAACTTGTGGCACAGTCCAAACAATGCTAACATGAAAACAAATATAATGTTCTCACAAGTAACAAAGAAAATAAAATCTGAGATATAATATTTGTGGTTCAATGCCACAATGTCATGTTAGGAAACATTGTTTTCTCCTTTGGGTGAAAAAAAGTAGGTTTTGTGTGTTACAAGACTCTCTGACAACCTGAGTATATTATGCACCAAAATACATTCATATTTAGTGCAATTCAGCATCAAGGGTGTTGGCTCAGGTATCAATTCATAGGGGATCTCTTAGGAATCAAAGTGAAAAGACACATGGTTACTGCTTCAGCATTTGAAATACACAGAATATAAGATGAAACTTTTTCTTGTTTTGTTACTGTGTGATACTAACCCAGGGGATAGTTTGGTCTGATGAGTCATAGAGCTAATGTTGACAATGGAGTGAGATACAATGGGTATTAAAGCTCAGTGTTCCAAGCAAAAGCAAAATTGCAGCCAGCAAGATCTAGGACCAGACCAGTAAGCAAAACAATGAAAACAACCTCCCATTTGTCAGAGTGTATGTATTCACATCATTATATACAAATATACAGAAATAAACAGCTCAGAAGCAAAAATTCAGCTGATGCACAAAAACAAAAAACAAACTATGAAAAGCTAATTTTGTGTAGTTGCTTAAATTGTGCTTCTGTGTCATAATGCAAGTGCACATTGTCTATACTAAAAATGTAATGCCCCTTCATAATGACCAGCCAAGTGCAAGGCAGCAGATCCCAGTCACTATAACACTATGCCATATGACTTCTGTTAACCACAGTCTCCCCCACTGCAAATAAACTTAGCAGGTTTTCCCTGATGCCACCCACTGCATTTAACCCTAACTGAAGCATACCCTACTGTACATATACCCACATGATCCTCCCCATAAGTAACCTCTCTTACTCAATCCCCTCCCCATTGTAAATGATGCTCCAAACACCCAACCCAATAAATACATTTAAAGAAAATTTCTATTCAGCTTAAAGGGACATTATACACTCATTTTTTCTTTGCATAAATGTTTTGTAGATAATCTATTTATATAGCCCATAAAGTTTTTTTTTTAAAATTAATGTATAGTTTTGCTTATTTTTAAATAACATTGCTCTGATTTTCAGACTCCTAACCAAGCCCCAAAGTTTTATGTGAATACGCTCGACTACCTACTCCAGCTTGCTCCTGTTTGTGTAAAGGGTCTTTTCATATGCAAAAGAAGGGGGGGGGGGGGTGTCTTATTTGCCACTTGCAGTGGGCTTTCCAGCTACCTTTTCAACAGAGCCAAACTGACAGGTTCTAAGTAAGTTTTTAAACAGTTTTATACTGGATTTTTATATCAGTATCTGTGCATATTATTCTTTATAGTAGTGTCTATTACATGCAGTTATATGAAAATGAGTGTATACTGTCCCTTTAATCTTATCTTTACAAAAGTCCATTTGAAGGATCATAGCCTTTAGACTCTTCTGGATGATGCATCAGGTCTACAGATACTTGCTACATTATGTTTCTTCTATCAGGTTGTCTCTTTATAGAACCAAATAACATTAATGATAACTAATCAATCAGGATTGAGGCTACTGCACTCTTCAGATAGTAAACACCAAAAATGTTATTGTTTAAAAAGATAGATAATCCCTTTATTTACCATTCCCTAGATTTCCGTAACCAATACTGTTATAGAAATATACTTTTTACCACTGTAATTACCTTGTATCTAAGCTTCTGATGACTCCCTCCTTATCTCAGATCTTTTGACAGACTTGTATTTCAGGCAATGAGTGCTGACTCTTAAATAACTCCACGTGCATGAGCACAATGTTATTTATATGAAAAACATGAACTAACGCCCCTCTAGCTGTGAAAAACTGTCAAATGCATTCAGATATGAGGCATCCTTCGAGGGCTTAGAAATTAGCATATGAGCCTCCCTAGGTTTAGCTTTTAACTAAGAATACCAAGAGAATAAAGCAAATTTGATGATAAAAGTAAATTAGGAAGTTGTTTAAAATTACATGCCCTTTCTGAATCATGAAAGTTTAATTTGGACTTTACTATCCCTTTAACTTAATTTAGGGGTTTATATGTGATCATGTCACAGGCAAGTGATATTTGGCTTGTTCTCTTCTGTAAAAAAACAAAAACAGAGCTAAGTTTTCTACAGGTAGTACTGAAATGAAACATGCTAGATTAAGAACTGTGCTGCAGAAAGAAAGAGATTGATTACATTTCTACACAAAATGCCTTAGTTATATGTGCCTTTACAGAAAGTGCCAGATAAAAAGGATACAGTTAAACATTCCACATACCGAAATTAGAAAAAATGGAGTAGACTGCGAGATTGGTAGGGAATAATTGCTCACCTAAAACTGTTATCCCGATAGTTTAGAAATAATATGTAGAATGAGGTGGCACAAAAAATGCTATTCCCAATGTGAGTACAGATACTCGTCGACTTACGACCTATGCGACTTACGGCCATCCGTACTTACGACTATCGGTCGCACTGAAGAGGCGATACGTGCGCAAAGGCGGTACTTGCAACCATCGGTCGCAAAGGCGGTACTTACGACCATCGGTCGCAAAGGCGGTACTTACGTCCATCGGTCGCGCTGAGGGTGATGCTTATTTGCGTATGTGCGTAAAGGGGCAAGGCAGTGCTTGTGTGCGCAAAGGCGGTACTTACGTCCATCGGTCGCACTGAGGGTGATGCTTATTTGCGTATGTGCGTAAAGGGGCAAGGCAGTGCTTGTGTGCGCAAAGGCGGTACTTACGACCATCGGTCGCAAAGGCGGTACTTACGACCATCGGCAAGACAGTGCTTGTGTGCGCAAAGGCGGTGCTTGTGTGTGATGAGAAGTGACTGTAAGCAGCAGCCTTTGTATGGGTCTGACCATGTCGCAGTCCAAAAGGCCGGTACCGTGTAGTGGCAAAGAGGCTACAAAGAAGAGGAAAGCTCTTGATTTGGAGTTAAAAATGAAAGTAATAAAGCAGTATGACGAAGGTAAAAAAGTGAATGCGATTGCCCGTGATATGAAACTGTCGCATTCCACAGTTTCCACAATCATTAAGGACAAGGAACGCATACGTGAAGCTGTAAAAGGTTCCGCACCAATGAAATCAACAATAATAACAAAACAACGTCAAGGGCCCATTCATGAAATGGAGAAATTATTAATGTTGTGGATAGAAGATCAAATACAAAAACGTACACCCATAAGACTTAAATAGGAGAGAGGAAGAAGACAAAGAAGAAGAAGAGCCAGAGAAGAAATGCACTGCTAAGGGGTTGGCTGAATGCTTTACATTGCTAAATAAAGCTGTCTCCTGTTTTGAAAACATGGACCAGAATGTTGAAAGATTTAACAAGGTTGACCGTCAAATTCAGGATGCTATGCGCGGCTATCGTGAAATCTATGAGGAGAAAAAGAAACAAACGCGTCAAACAAAGCTCAGCATGTTTTTTGAAAAGAACACTGCATCTGAAACCCCTCCAGCCTCAACTCACCAAGATGATAATACTGTAACTCTGATGACATAACTGTAAAAGTACAGTAAAAGAAAAATTTAAGTTCAGTTACTTTTCTTAAAAGTTTAAAGTAAAATAAGTGTTAAAGTTCCTGCAAACTACTGTACAGGTACAGTAAATGTTATGTTATTATTTGCATAGTACTACAGGTAGAGTACAAAAAAATGTTATTTTATTACAGTACAGTATAGGTACAGTACAGTAAATGTCAGTACAGTAATAGTATTTGCACAGTAAATGTTATGTTATTATTTGCACAGTACAGGTACAGTACAGTAAAGGTTATTTTATTATTCATACTGTGATGATACTGTATTAGTAAAGGAATTTAATTTAAAACAACTCTGGTGTTATTGTTATTATTAATCATGAAATGTCAGCCCAACACATCACACAATAGACCATATTATTTACATGCCATATATTTTGTCCGACTTACGTCCAAATCGTCTTACGACCGGAAGGTCAGAACGTAACGCGGTCGTAAGTCGACGAGTATCTGTATTGTAATTATTAATATATTACAATATTGTAATATTGTAACAAATTTCATACTTACAAATTTGTCTTGTGGTAATTACAAAAGGAATATTCAGATAGAGGGGTGTATAATATCCCACTATTTTTATAAAATTTAATTACAATACTCACATTGGGAATAGCATTTTTTGCGCCACCTCATTCTACATAAACATTCCACATACAACTTGCCAATTAAAATATACTACAATATAATAGATCATAAGGGATAGATAAAATAGGTCTTAAAGGGATATTTACTGCAAAATGTTCTAAATGTTCACCTACTGTCACCTGAGAAATAAAAAAGTTGCACAAATAAATACTTGTGAAAAAACCTTACGTGTTTCATTTTGCGCTCTGCTCCAACCTTAGCTACTGTGCAGAAAGGTGGTACAGCAAACCATGGCATACCTTCAGCCCAATAGACTAAAACAGCTTGTGTTGCTCTGTGTATCCTGCATAAATGTTATGGGGGGGGGGGGGGATATGGCATTGTGGGCCAAAATGTTGAATTTGTACTTTAATGTCCCTTTAAATGTGGAACAATGGGATATAGTTTTACCAGATAAGTACTACAGTGACATTTTCCAGATAAAAAGTGTTACAGTAAATTATGCCAAGGAAAGTGCATGGCAGCTGAAGAGTTAAACAGTGTTACTGGAATTTTTCTCCTAAGGCTATTGTAATTTCCCTAATGCTTTATTTATGCATGTCCTAACATTTTCACTCCTCTCATTACATTTTCCACAACCTCAATTCACTCTTCAACACACACCTGTTTAAAGATTGGCTAATATTTCCAGCACATACATTTAATAATCATATTAAAATAATCATCTTTAGGAAAGCTGCTTTCTGTTTGCCGTTGCATTACACAATGTTGAACATACTGTCTACATTTTCTAGTAACATATTAGAATTTGACATGTCTATTAGCTGCTGATTTTTTTCATATCTTGTGTAACACATTAGAGAATATATTGGTTGCATTGCATGGACAAATTACTAAACAATTACTGATAAGAGAAAGGTCATAATAATGGGTTAGAATGGCTTCAGCACACCGCCTGTAGCCTGTGGGGGCTTTTGATAGCACAATTCTATTCTATTGTTGGAATAGTGAGAGGAAGTAGTTTAAGGTAGTTAAAACTCAAGGCAGGAAAGAAATACAATATAAAATACTTTCACTTCCTTCTGGCCATGTTACAAATGTAGCACAATGGGGGAAAATATACTGAAGTAGTTTGATAGTTATGTAGGTGAGAAAAACATACTTTCTGGAAAGCATAGAGAGAATTGCTCAGTGAAAGCTAAGTGTGGTGACATTTGACAAAAATACTAAGCTGACAGCAGATAAAATGCATTACACACATAAGCGATTTTCTTTTGTAAGGCTGTTTTTTAGTATACAGTTAGCTGGGAGATTTTAAAGCAAGGGGAGTGTGATTGTTTACTTTCAGCAGTGAATTCAAAACATATTTATATCTGGAAATCCCCAATTTTATTTGCTGTGAAGGAATAAATTGTTTGGCACTCCAGGTGTTGTTGTGGTATGTGCGGTAAGTGCAATAAACTGCGGCAATTTTCCCATGTATAGATGGGTATTTGGTATTTTATTCTGCACACTTTTTCTATGACTGGACATTTAGCGAAAAAAAAGGTTTGGAGCTATTTGGTCCCAGCCTATTATAATCAATATACTGTTTTGTATGTTCAGTTAAAGGGGCAGTATACACCAATTTCCATATAACTGCTTGTAATAGACACTACTATAAAGAAGAATATGCACAGGTATAAAACCTTTTAAAAACTTAAGTAGAAGCCCCCAGTTTAGCACTGTTGAGGAGGTTAGGCTGGGACACCCACTGGAAGGGGCTGGGAAAGTAGGAAAAGCAGACACCCCCCTTCCCTGCATATGAAAAGACAGATAACATAATCAGAATTCAGCAGAAGTCTGTAAACTAACGTATACATGTGACACTTTGGGGCATGGTTAGGAGTCTGAAAATCACCACACTGTTATTAAAAAAAATAAGCAAAACTATGTATTGTTACAAAAACTCTACCAGATGGGCTATATAAATTGAGCATCTACAAAACATTTATGTAAAGAAAAATCTAGTATACAATGTCCCTTTAAACATATAAAAGGTACCTTCGCCAATCAATATGGGGACCCAAGAACATGCTTTCTGCCTCATACAACAGAGCGCACTGGAAAGGATGTTATGGTCCCTAGATGTACAAACTAATTCTTTTAAAGAGACAGGAAAGCCAATATTATGCATGAGCGCACAAAGCGTCCTCCCGTAAATATGGCTTCCTCAGCTCCGTACTGTGGGGCGGCTATGTTCACAGCCAATCCAGAACTGATAAAGTTATAATTCACTGGAACAAAATTATTGTGGTTAGTGGAAAGTACTAGAGGCAACCATGCCATGGCCTTTTTGAACACTGAAGGTAAGTGCTTTTTTTTAGATTTACCTGTCAACTATTTAACAAGCTACATTTGTTGTAGAGACATTTATTTTCCATTGTAAAAGGCGCATTGTAATCTAACAATATCTACATCCATTTAAAAGCAGTAATTAATTATGCTGAAAATATGTTTTCACAGGAAAGTACTTAAGTCAAAACTATCGGCTAGATTACGAGTTGTGCGTTAGGGTTAAAAAGCAGCATTGACCAGTCCCAACGCTGCTTTTTAACGCCCGCTGGTATTACGAGTCTTGAAATGACAGGCTCACCGCTCACTTTTTTGGCCAGACTCGGAAATACTGCAAATCCACTTACGTCAGTTGCGTATCCTATATTTTCAATAGGACTTGCATAGTGCCGGTATTACGAGTCTGACCAAAAGTGAGCGGTAGACCCTCTCCTGTCAAGCCTGGTACCGCATTTGAAAGTCAGTAGTTAAGAGTTTTACACTACAACGCCGTAGCATAAAACTCTTAACTAAAGTGCTAAAAAGTACACTAACAACCATAAACTACCTATTAACCCCTAAACCGAGGCCCCCCACATCACAAACACTAAAATAAATATTTGAACCCCTAATCTGCCGAACCAGACATTGCCGCCACTATAATAAATAGATTAACCCCTAACCCGCCGCACTCCCGCATCGCAAACACTAGTTAAATATTATTAACCCCTAATCTGCCATCCCTAACATCGCCAACACCTACCTATATTTATTAACCCCTAATCTGCCACCCACAACGTCGCCGCCACTATATGAAATGTATTAACCCCTAAACCCAAGTCTAACCCTAACCCTAACCCCCCTAACTTAAATATAATTACAATAAATCTAAATAAAATTACTACAATTACCTAAATAATTCCTATTTAAAACTAAATACTTACCTATAAAATAAACCCTAAACTAGCTACAATATAACTAATAGTTACATTGTAGCTATCTTAGGGTTTATTTTTATTTTACAGGCAACCTTGTATTTATTTTAACTAGGTAGAATAGTTATTAACTATTTAATAACTACCTAGTTAAAATAAAGACAAATTTACCTGTAAAATAAAACCTAACCTAAGTTACACTAACACCTAACACTGCCCTATAATTAAATAAATTAACTAAATTAAATACAATTAATTACAATTAAATAAATTTATCTAAAGTACGAAACCCCCCCACTAAATTACAGAAAATAATAAAATAATTACAAGATTTTTAAACTAATTACACCCACTCTAATCCCCCTAACAAAATAAAAAAGCCCCCCAAAATAAAAAAGCCCTACCCTACTCTAAATTACAAATAGCCCTTACAAGGGCCTTTTGCGGGGCATTGCCCCAAAGTAATCGGCTCTTTTACCTGTAAAAAAAAAGTACAAATACCCCCCAACATTAAAACCCACCACCCACACAACCAACCTTACTCTAAAACCCACCCAATCCCCCCTTAAAAAAACCTAACACTAACCCCTTGAAGATCACCCTACCATGAGACATCTTCACCCAACCGGGCAGAAGTGGTCCTCCAGACGGGCAGAAGTCTTCATCCAAGCCGGCGGGAGAAGAGGTCCTCCAGACGGGCAGAAGTCTTCATCCAGATGGCATCTTCTATCTTCATCCATCTAGCGCGCAGCGGGTCCATCTTCAAGACATCCGACGCGGAGTATCCTCTTCATCCGGAGTCTTCTTACTAAATGACGGTACCTTTAAGTGATGTCATCCAAGATGGCGTCCCTTCAATTCTGATTGGCTGATAGAATTCTATCAGCCAATTGGAATTAGGGTAGAAAAAATCCTATTGCCAGATGCAATCAGCCAATAGGATTGAAGTTCAATCCTATTGGCTGATCCAATCAGCCAATAGGATTGAGCTCGCATTCTATTGGCTGTTGAAGGGACGCCATCTTGGATGACATCACTTAAAGGTACAGGTAACTTAAAGGTAAAGAAGACTCTGGATGAAGAGGATGCTTCATGTCGGATGTCTTGAAGATGGACCCGCTCCGCACTGGATGGATGAAGATAGAAGATGCTGTCTGGATGAAGACTTCTGCCCGTCTGGAGGACCTCTTCTGCCCAGCTTGGATGAAGACTTCTGCCCGTCCGGAGGACCACTTCTGCCTGGTTTGGTGAAGACGTCTCATGGTAGGGTGATCTTCAAGGGGTTAGTGTTAGGTTTTTTTAAGGGAGGATTGGGTGGGTTTTAGAGTAGGGTTGGTTGTGTGGGTGGTGGGTTTTAATGTTGGGGGGTATTTGCACTTTTTTTTTTACAGGTAAAAGCGCTAATTACTATGGGAAAATGCCCCGCAAAAGGCCCATTTAAGGGCTATTTGTAATTTAGTGTAGGGTAGGGTTTTTTTTTATTTTGGAGGGATTTTTTATTTTGTTAGGGGGATTAGAGTAGGTGTAATTAGTTTAAAAATCTTGTAATTATTTTATTATTTTCTGTAATTTAGTGTTTGTTTTTTTTCTTACTTTAGATAATTTTATTTAATTGTAATTAATTGTATTTAATTTAGTTAATTTATTTAATTATAGTGTAGTGTTAGGTGTTAGAGTAACTTAGGTTAGGTTTTATTTTACAGGTAAATTTGTCTTTAATTTAACTAGGTAGTTATTAAATAGTTAATTACTATATAATAACTATTCTACCTAGTTAAAATAAATACAAAGTTGCCTGTAAAATAAAAAAAAACCCTAAGCTAGCTACAATGTAACTATTAGTTATATTGTAGCCAGCTTAGGGTTTATTTTATAGGTAAGTATTTAGTTTTAAATAGGAATTATTTAGGTAATTGTAGTAATTTTATTTAGATTTATTGTAATTATATTTAAGTTAGGGGGGGCTAGGGTTAGGGTTAGACTTAGGTTTAGGGGTTAATAACTTTATTATAGTGGTGGCGACGGTGTGGGCGGCAGATTAGGGGTTAATAAATGTAGTTAGGTGGCGGCGACATTGGGGGGCAGCAGATTAGGGGTTAATAAATATAATGTAGGGTTTCAGCAATGTTGAGGGCAGCAGATTAGGGGTTCATAACTATAATGTAGGTGGCGGCGGTGTCCGGAGCGGCAGATTAGGGGTTAATAATATAATGCAGGTGTCGGCGATGTTGGGGATGGCAGATTAGGGGTTAATAAGTGTAATATTAGGCGGGGTTCATGTTAGGGTGTTAGGTGTAGACATAAAAAGTATTTCCCCATAGGAATCAATGGGGCTGCGTTAGGAGCTTTACGTTGCTTTTTTGCAGGTGTTAAGTTGTTTTTCAGCCGGCTCTCCCCCATTGATTCCTATGGGGAAATTGTGCACAAGCACGTTTTAGCAGCTCACCACTAACGTAAGCAGCGCTGGTATTGAGGTGAGATATGGAACAAAATTTTGCTCTTTGCTCACTTTTTTGCGGTTAACGCCGGGTTTGTAAAAACCCGTAATACCAGTGCTGTCTCTAAGTGAGCGGTGAGCATAAACTGCTCATTAGCACCGCACCCCTCCTAACGCAAAACTCGTAATCTAGGTGAGTAATCATTTAAACTAAAAGAAGTAGGAAATGAATGCTTATAGACAACAGATAGTTCTGTACTTTTTCACTGGCTAATAGTGACAATGACAACACTGCAGTTTTACTGATAGGAAGGGATACACCTAAAAACAGAAAATTGTATTGAATGGGTTTAAGAATATTGAATATTTTGTAGAACTACATATAAGGGGAGAATGGCAATTTATTATATAGAAATGCCACACATAATGGTTACGAATGCCTCCACCTAAACACATTGCGGAATTAACTGGTTTAGAACAACTTTTTGTGGAGAAAAATACGATGTACTCATGATTTTATTGGATACATGCTATTGGATGTTTTAAAATATTTGTAATCTTGTATCAATATATGAATAAATAAAAAAAGAAAATAAAAAGAAATGAATACTACTGCACAATCCTTTATTGAGCACAGTCATATCCATTTTTCCAAAGAATAAAACATAGAATACATTTTAAAATGAGTACAATGTCCATTTAGCTTTTAGAGGTAGAATTATCATAGTGCAAGCGGACATCGATAAATGCATACGCTGTCGGCATTTATCATTGCACGCGCATTTCTCGTGAAATGCTTGTGCAATGTCGCCCCCTGCACATTCGCTAGCAGGGGCTGTCAATCATCCCGATCGTATCTGATCGGGCTGATTGCTGTTTCTGCCGCCTCAAAGGTGGCGGACGAGTTAAGGAGCAGCGGTCTTATGACATTTCCAGCGATATGGAAAGTACGGGGGAAGATAGCAGCATCCGCTGCTTGTTAAATCTACCCCTCAAAATCATCTCCTACAAATGTATTTGTGGAGAGAGAAACCTCCATAAGCATGAAAGTAAAATCATATGTTAAATGGGAACAGGAAAATATTTGTAAATTTTACACTTTTTTTTTAAAAAAAGAGTCTTCAATTTAATATTCCTTTAAGGAACATGAAGAAAAATATATGGCACATTGTTTTTGGTCTTTGGCAGTTATAGAAATCTTTGTGCTGGGATAAAAAAAAAATCTGTGAAGTCTCCTTATAAATATAGTACGGCAAATGTGTACACAGCATTGTCTGAAAAATAAAGATACACACTGAACCTTTCCTCAGTCTGTGGTATAAAACATTTCAGTTTTGAAGCATTAATCAGACAACACAATTTTTTATGCTGTTGATGTAGATAACATCATTCTGATACATTCATGTTACAGCAACGAGGCGTTCTGCCAACATATCCTTCTGCGTTGAGTATTTAATAGCTGCACACTTGTGACCTTGGTAAAACTTGATTATTAGGTATTGGAGAACAAGCCTGTTATGAAACATTTCTCAATCAGAGTTTCAAACAGCAATCGCACCTTTATTTTTCTGTTTAGCAGTGCCACCTACGCTGTAAATGCACAGCCAAGCACAATGTCACATTTTATTGCTGTACTACTTTATAATACAAGTAAAATAGTTTAGTGGGTAAAAATTGTTAAAGGGACAGGATATCCAAATGTTGAAGTACTTGAAAGTGATGCAGCATAACTGTAGAAAGCTGACTAGAAAATATCACCTGAACAGCTCTATGGAGAAAAAGGAAGATATTTTACCTCAAAATTTCCTTAGTAGCCACATCCCATTGTAAAGAGACTTTAAGCAGCCAATCAGGATGCTAGTCCCAGGACTTGCAAGGGAGCATAAATCTGGCATGTTTAATATGAAATATTGCGATATTTCAGTAAAATCTCATAAGATCATAGTAAAGCAAAGTGTGGCCTCAGCACTGCTGGTTCTGATTGTTTTGGGGTTTTTATGTTTTGTTTTTTATAACCTGCAGCTAGATAGCTGAATGATAATTGTTCACAGAGCACTTACTATTGTGAGATGGCACATTCAAGTGATGTACAGTATTATGTAAGTATTATGTCCCTTTAAACCTTGAACGTCTCATTAAAGGGACAGTCTACACCAGAATTTTTATTGTTTTAAAAGATAGATAATCCCTTTATTACCCATTTCCCAGTTTTGCATAACCAACACAGTTATAATAATATACTTTTAACCTCTGTATCTAAGCCTCTGCAAACTGCCCCTTTTTTCAGTTCTTTTGACAGACTTGCAGTCTAGCCAATCAGTGCCTGCTCCCAGATTACTTCACGTGTACGAGCACATTGTTATCTATATGAAATATGTGAACTAACACCCTCTAGTGGTGAAAAACCGTTAAAATGCAATCTGAAAGAGGTGGGCTTCAAGGTCTAAGAAATTAGCATATGAACCTCCTAGGTTAAGCTTTCAACTAAGAATAAAAGGAGAACAAAGCAAAATTGGTGATAAAAGTAAATTGGAAAATAGTTTAAAATTACATGCTCTATCTGAATCATGAAAGTTTATTTTGGCATAGACTGTCCCTTTAAGTAATAACTTCTATATAACGTTTTACAGCAATAGACTTCTCATTTATCATAATGCATAAATGGTTGAGTACTTTAGAGCAGTGTTTCTCAAACTTTTTGCAGCAAGTACCCCTACAGGTATAAACTGTATCCCTGAGTACCCCATCTGCAACACGTAAATGTTATTAGGTTAAAAAAGAGGCTAGTGTGCTTATCCAAGAATGTAGCAAAATTAGCAACATTAAGAGTGAAGTAATGTTCATGTTACCACATTCCTGAATTTAACATTATCACACAGCTTTTCTCAGGCTTATTTCATTTCATAGGTATAGAACACTTTACCTGGCACATTTTTGCATGAGTTCACCCCCGCCCCCAAGGTTAAATACATACACTTTTTTACTAGTAGGGCTGCTGAACAGTAATTGGTGGCTGTGGATCTAAAAATATTCTGATTGGCTCACTGACCTTGCCCCATGCCTTGGGGCCTAAGCAAGATTTTCACAAGGTTGTAGAGGGACAATGGTGTGAAGGAAATAATGTCTGAAGTTCACTGAGCATTGCTCACCTATATTTTCTTCAGATTCTACTTCTATTGACATCTATAGTTGTATTAAAGGACCACTAAACACAGTAGAATACCATAATCAATAAATGCCTAATAAAGAGACAATGCAAAAGCACTTAGGGGTAGATTTATGAACTGTTGAGCAGACATGATTCACTACAGCTGTCTGCATTTAACATTGCACAAGCATTTCTGATTAAATGCTTGCGCAATGCCGTCCCTGCTCACTGTTGGCCAATTGGCCTCTAGCAGGGGCTGTCAATCATCAAGATCGTATTGGATCGGGATGATTTCAATCCACCAACTAAAAGGTGGTAGACATGTTAGGGAGTGTTTCAGGTGAGACTCAAATGATGGGACTCTGAAGCAGCATACACTACTTCATAAATGAATCCCTTAGGGGCATATTTATTAAAGCGTCAATCTCAGTGCATTCGCCTGCGTCAATATGCTCACCAGACATCGCTAACGCGGATCCACATACGATCCCCTTATTTATAAAAAAAAAAAAATTCAAAAACATGCGTGTTAAGTACGGTGCGATGAGCATCAGACTGTTGTTAACTAACAGTCATCCATGATGCAGTTATTCTGGTTTTTCCCAACTTTATTTATACTATTTCATTACTCTCCATGAACAAACACATTTCTCTAAAGCTAATCATTTATTTTTCAACTGTTAATGTCCAAGAAATAGATATATTTATACCTCAACAAACAATATCTCATAGAAAGTTATTGTTATATTGATTTGTTATACAAAATATCTGTTATATGATACTTTCACATTAATTAATGTGTATTTGTATTTCTAGAAGTCATGATATGCTTTTATCTCATTTTTTTTAATAAATGATTATTAATGCTAGAATTTGTACATATATCTTTGCACATACTTGTGTATGTATATATATATATATATATATATATATATATATATATATATATATATATATATATATATATATATATATATATAAGAAAATTAAACTCCCAAGAACGTGAAACAGTTTATCCGTACAGGACTGTTATATAGTTAAAGGGACATGAAACCCAAATTTTTTCTCACATGATTTAGAAAGAACATGTAATTTTAAACAACTTTCTAATGTACTTCTATTATCTAATTTGCTTCATTCTCTTGATATACTTTGCTGAAAAGCATATCTAGATAGGCTCAGTAGCTGCTGATTGGTTGCTTCACATAAATGCCTCATGTGATTGGCTCATCCATGTGCATTGCTATTTCTTGAGGTGGATATCTATAGAAAAGAAAGTGATAGAAATAGTCTCTTAAGGTTTGAGAGTGCTCATCCACAACCACTTATAAGAAGTCTACCCAAGAGTCAATTATTGAGAGTGAAGAAAATAGTTTCAGATGAGGACAAGGTACAGACCAGACTAATGGAAATGGGAAATATGTTTATTGAAAGGGGCTTTCCTAAATCCCTAATACAGAAACAGATTGAAGAGGTTAACAAGATTCCTAGACATTCTATCCTTAGGGGTACTAAAGTAAAAGATAAACAGGATGATAAATGTATGGTATTTGTTTCTCAATATAACACACTAAGTACAGAGATTAATAAAGTAATTAAAAGACATTGGCCTATTATTAAAAACCTCAATCCTAAAATAAAAGAATTTGAGGTGCCCCCCATGCCTGCATACAGGAGATGTAGGAATCTAAAAGATGCCCTAGTAAGAGCAGACTTGGGGTCTGGCAAGAAACAAACACAGACATATATCTCTACCCCCAAACTAGGTTGTTTTCCATGCCTGGGCTGCTGCAATTGTGGCAATATAATCAAAGGGGATTCCTTTTCACACCCGCTAACTGGTAAAAAATGTAAGATTCCAGGTTTCCTTACATGTAACACAGATTATGTAATATATTTAATTAAATGTCCGTGTTCTAAGATTTATATAGGTGAATCCACCAGAAGGATAAGGGACCGGATTGTGGAACACAAGTCCAATATATGTTGCAATAATAGGGATGCTCCTGTATCAAACCACTTTCTACAGGCAGGACATACTATTTCACAGTTGAGATATCAGGTTATAGAACAGATAAGAAAACCTAGGAGAGGGGGTGATAGACAGCAAATCTTAAAATCAAGAGAAACATACTGGATATACACCTTACAATCACTTATACCCCATGGAATGAATAAGGAAATAGATTGGCAAATTACCCTTCAATAACCATTTGAATAACTGTACGGACACTCTATAAAACTTTGTTATTGGCTCCACCTATTAGAGAAAAGCTGTATAGGACTTTTGTTTAAGTTCCTCATTTTTCTGTTGTTAGTGATTATGAATTATTTAGATTATGAATAACATTCTGTATGTTTGGACAGACTATGTAAATTTTGTATATATTAATATGTATGTACTAACTTAGGATGATCACTATATTAATGAATATGTATGTTATATTGTATCTTCCAGGTTACTATAAGTTGATAAGAGGAAATTGACTTAACCACTAGAGGGAGCATGAAGGAAAGTCTCCCTGATGTATAGACACAGAGGGTTAATTATTAGTCTCACACCTGTACAGGTAGTAACCCCGCCTATTATGGCTACATAAGGAGTGGTTTTGTCATTTGTTTGTATAACATGATTAAGGTCAGGTTCTGACCGAAACGTCGTTGTTTTTATGTCTCTGATGCAATAAAAATATAAAGAATACTTTAAGTTGGTGCTGCTTCAACTTCTTCACTATACCTTTGATTGGGGTGAGTGCAAGGACCCCACTAGCGTGCACCTTGGGTCTGGTTGATGAGTGCTGGGTTGTTCTGTTCTTTCTACATTGCTATTTCTTCAACAAAGGATATCTAAAGAATGAAGCCAATTAGATAACAGAAATAAATTTGAATGTTGTTTAAAATTGTATTCTCTACTTGAATCATGAAATAATTTTTTTGGGTTTAGTGTCCCTTTAATTGTATGAGCTGAGGCAATACACTATGCACAAACACCTTGAGTAAGTTAAAACATTGTAGAAAATGTATTCGATATACATTAAAAGTCACATAGAGGAACAGACTCACAATTGTATGAAAGACAAGGACTGGGATTACATCATCTGACGTGTTTCACGCCGGTTGGCGCTTTCTCAAAGATAGTTTGAGAGTGTCTTAGGGCAGGGTTAAGTAGCCATAGTGAGAAAATAACACACCCTCAAACAAGCTGACGTTTGTGTCAATTATGCAAATTGACTGGCTCAGTAAAGACATAGGCATAACACCGTCTGTTAGTAGTTCAAAAGAAAACAGAGAACTGATTGTGCCGAAAAATGCATAACAGAGACAGGAATATAACGAGATACACTGAGTATATGCACACTAAAAGTTATACCTTACATGGAAATTAGAATTCTGCAAAATGTTCCACATATATGGATCAACCAATCAGATTTTTCCTACCTTAATTCCGATTGGCTGATAGAATCCTATCAGCCAATTGGAATTTGAGGGACGCCATCTTGGATGACGTCCTTTAAAGGAACCTTCATTCGTCGTTAGTCCGTCGGAACAAGAGGATGGCTCCGCGTTGGCTGGATAGAAGATGGCTCCGCTCCGGAAGGATGAAGATAGAAGATGCCGCCTGGATAAAGATTTCTGCCGGTCCGAATGTCCTCTTCTGCCCGGATAGGATGAAGACTTCTGCCGGTCCGGATTTCCTCTTCTGTCCCATCGGATGACCAGTGGTGCCCTGCTGGGTGAACACGGCTCAAGGTAGGGTGATCTTCAGGGGGTAGTGTTAGTTTTTTTTAAGGGGGATCGTGTGGGTTTAGAGTAGGGGTGTGTGGGTGGTGGGTTGTAATGTTGGGGTAGGGATTGTATTTTTTTTACAGGTAAAAGAGCTGATTACTTTGGGGCAATGCCCCGCAAAAAGCCCTTTTAAGGGCTGGTAAAAGAGCTGATTACTTTGTAATTTAGTTTAGGGTAGGGAATCTTATTATTTTGGGGGGCTTTTTTATTTTATTAGGGGGCTTAGATTAGGTGTAATTAGATTAAAATTCTTGTAATATTTTTTTATTTTTTGTAATTTAGTGTTTGTTTTTTGTATTATAGTTTAGATTATTTAATTGTATTTTAGTTTAGATAATTGTAGTTAATTTAGTTAAAAAATGTATTGATAGTGTAGTGTTAGGTGTATTTGTAACTTAGGTTAGGATTTATTTTACAGGTAATTTTGTAATTATTTTAACTAGGTAGCTATCAAATAGTTAATAACTATTTAATAGCTATTGTACCTAGTTAAAATAAATACAAAGTTGCCTGTAAAATAAATATAAATCCTAAAATAGCTACAATGTAACTATTAGTTATATTGTAGCTATATTAGGGTTTATTTTATAGGTAAGTATTTAGTTTTAAATAGGAATAATTTAGTTAATGATAATAAATTTATTTCGTTTTATTTAAATTATATTTAAGTTAGGGGGGTGTTAGGGTTAGGGTTAGACTTAGGTATAGGGGTTAATAACTTTATTATAGTAGTGGCGACGTTGGGGGCAGGAGATTAGGGGTTAATAATTGTAGGTAGGTGGCGGCGATGTTAGGGAGGGCAGATTAGGGGTTAAAAAAATGTATTATAGTGTTTGCGAGGCGGGAGTGCGGCGGTTTAGGGGTTAATACATTTATTATAGTGGCGGCGATGTCCGGTCAGCAGATTAGTGGTTAATAAGTGTAGGTAGGTGGCGGCGACGTTGGGGGGGGGCAGATTAGGGGTTAATAAATATAATATAGGTGTCGGCGATATTAGGGGCAGCAGATTAGGGGTTCAAAGGTATAATGTAGGTGGCAGCGATGTCCGGTCGGCAGATTAGGGGTTAAATAATTTTATTTTAGTGTTTGCGATGTGGGGGGCCTCGGTTAGGGGTTCATAGGTAGTTTATGGGTGTTAGTGTACTTTGTAGCACTGTAGTTAAGATCTTTATGTTCCGGCGTTAGCCCATAAAACTCTTAACTACTGACTTTTTTAGGCGGTAGGAGTCTTGGCGGTAGAGGCTGTACCGCTCACTTCTTCCAAGACTCGTAATACCGGCGTTAGGCAAATCCCATTAAAAAGATAAGATACGCAATTGACGTAAGGGGATTTGCGGTAGCCTTGAGTCGCGGAAAAAAAAGTGAGCGGTACACATGTACCTGTCAAACTCTAAATACCAGCGGCCGTTAAAAAGCAGCGTTAGGACCCCTTAACGCTGCTTTTTAAGGCTAACGCAGAACTCTAAATCTAAGTGCTTGTTTCTCTAGTTTTGGGCTCTGAATTATATACATATTTAATGAGACAACTTCCAATGGTGGCTGCCTTTCTCAGAATAAATTTGATACCCTTGTCCAGAATAGTTTTACATTCTGGATCAAGAGTCAAGATACCAAGGTTTTAATTTACTATGTTCTCTATTTTTCCAAATTGATTGCTAAACTGTGTAATGAATTTTGTGTCCTTTGAGGATACTAGATTTTCCTTCTTTCTTTTTTGTTTCAATACAAGGTTCTTCCTGTTCAAACTTCTAACTTTTTGTCTTAAATGGAGTAGAGATTTTTTGTCATATCCTCTCTTCTCTAGCCTATTGACAAGGTCCAGAGAGTGTTTGTCATAACTTTGTGCATCAGTACATTTTCTCCTTATTCGAATTAGCTGGCCTTTAGGAATATCTATTTTTAAGTGTTTAGAGTGACAAGAGTCTGCTCGTAAAATTTTTCTGTAAAGTTCTGTCAATACTTTCCCTTTATCTCCTTTTAGTTGAATATCAAGATACTCTGTAGAATGTGTATTTAGTTGGTATGTAAATCTTAAATTAAATTAATTGTTGTTTAGATAGTGGACACATTTATTTGCTTGTTCTTCCGTTACAGACCAGACTATTATTAAATCGTCAATATATCTTAGATATGATTTAATGAAGTAGTTATAGATATTTTGTTCACCAAAAATTTATATTGACTCGTACCACCCCAAGAACAGATTCGCATATGAGGGGGCAAATTTCTCCCCCATCGCTGTTCCATACTTCTGTAGGTAGTAGCTCGAGTCAAACAAAAATAAGTTATGGGTGAGCAAAAATCTAAGTACTTCTAGAATGAAGTCAATCAGTTCCTCTGGGAAGTCACTCTTCAGCTGGAGATGGTTTTTTACTGCCTTGATTCCCAATTCATGGGGATACATGAATAAAGTGATGACACGGCTATAGTTAGCTAGCTATAGGATGCTTCCCAGACCTGATTGTCCATTTTGTTTATTACATGTGTCGTATCCTTCACAAAACTGGGAATTGTTTGGACAAATATCTGGAGTATATTATCCAGCCACTCACCAAGGTGTTCACTCATTGCACCAACTCCTGATACTATTGGACGTCCCAGTTGGGACTCCAAGTTTTTGTGTATTTTTGGTACCAACCGAAAATTGGCTGTAACAGGTTGGTCTATGTAAAGGTATTCGCATAGTTTTTAATCAAATCAGATATGAAGAAATTGTTAGACTGGGGTGAACACCTAGGCATACTTGACAAAAAACTATGCGAAGAAGCCCCATGCCATTAGGGGTGAAACGCATAGCAAGGCAGCTACACATTTTCACAGCAGATGTAGGAATATACTGAATATCTCCAACAACTGATTCAGGTGAACTGATTTGAGGCCCAGTTTTGGCAGCTTCCTTATTACGAGTGGAATCCATATGGTAAGCAAAAGGGTTACTTAGCAACCGGCCTCCCAGTCAATGGAGCTAGACGGGATATGTTCAGGAGGGTTAGGTGAGTAGCATAATGAGCACTTACAATGGCAACATGGAATACCAGCCATCTACAATTTGGGTGAGAACTATATGCTTTTACTACCTACCCTGCCTATGCTCTAGCTTTTGCTTGACACTGACTGTATATCAACTAACTGGGGGAGACTGCTGTTAACTGCTTAATTGCTTGCTTACTAATTTGGGAATTAAGGACTTTCCGTGAACCCTGTGTAAGTGGAGATTTCTTATATTGGGATAATCCTTCTGTGGTTTTATTATTATCGATAAAGGTGAAGAGGTGCAATCTACCAATTGGGAGCTCCCTATATAACTCTTTAATCAAGGGTACCCTTGGAGTTATATATATATATATATATATATATATAAACAGGGAGTGCAGAATTATTAGGCAAGTTGTATTTTTGAGGATTAATTTTATTATTGAACAACAACCATGTTCTCAATGAACCCAAAAAACTCATTAATATCAAAGCTGAATAGTTTTGGAAGTAGTTTTTAGTTTGTTTTTAGTTATAGCTATTTTAGGGGGATATCTGTGTGTGCAGGTGACTATTACTGTGCATAATTATTAGGCAACTTAACAAAAAACAAATATATACCCATTTCAATTATTTATTTTTACCAGTGAAACCAATATAACATCTCAACATTCACAAATATACATTTCTGACATTCAAAAACAAAACAAAAACAAATCAGTGACCAATATAGCCACCTTTCTTTGCAAGGACACTCAAAAGCCTGCCATCCATGGATTCTGTCAGTGTGTTGATCTGTTCACCATCAAAATTGCGTGCAGCAGCAACCACAGCCTCCCAGACACTGTTCAGAGAGGTGTACTGTTTTCCCTCCTTGTAAATCTCACATTTGATGATGGACCACAGGTTCTCAATGGGGTTCAGATCAGGTGAACAAGGAGGCCATGTCATTAGATTTTCTTCTTTTATACCCTTTCTTGCCAGCCACACTGTGGAGTACTTGGACGCGTGTGATGGAGCATTGTCCTGCATGAAAATCATGTTTTTCTTGAAGGATGCAGACTTCTTCCTGTACCACTGCTTGAAGAAGGTGTCTTCCAGAAACTGGCAGTAGGACTGGGAGTTGAGCTTGACTCCATCCTCCACAAGTAGTAATGTCTCATTTGTATCCCTATATCTACTAGTGCACCAAATGTGGAGCAATAATATTGTTTGATTTAGAATGGGTATACAATTTTAATAGAGATTTTAATTTACTTTTATTATGTAATATAATTCATTCTCTTGCAGCATCGAACATAAGCTTTCTGTGTTTTCAGACTCCCATTGAGTTCTTTGACATCAGCGACCTTAAGGGTGGCGGATTGAAAACTAGGTACGCTGCGTCGGTATACATGCGAGCGTACCTGTTAAATGTTTGATAAATTTGGAAAAGGCTCAAATAGAGTGGAATCTGAATTTGAAACATCTGAAATGACGCAAGCATCGACTTGCGTTGGATTGAGATTGTGGGATTGTATATCACGTCACAAATTTCAACATTTGCCGATCTTGAAGCTTTGATTACTACGGCGGATCAATCTCGCGAAAAATATGACGCGGAATTCAAGCGTATTTTCAGTTGACGCTTTGATAAATAGGCCCCTCTGCATCAATTTCAAATGAGTAGTAGATTTTCTTCTGACAAATGTCAAAGTTAGTTACATTTTCCTTCCATCATGTGATAGCAATCAGCCAATCATAAAATGCTTATACGTATATCCTGTGAATCTTGCACTTTCAGATAATGGAAGTTATTTGAAAAGTTGTTTAAAATTGTGTACTCTATCTAAATCATGAAAGTTGAATATTAACTTCACTGTCCCTTTAAGTGTGCAATACATAAAAACCCCAACATCAAATGTTTCACTTAAAGGGACATAATACTCATATGCTAAATCACTTGAAACTGATGCAGTATAAGTGTAAAAAGCTGACAGGAAAATATCACCTGAGCATCTCTATGTAAAAAAGGAAGATATTTTACCTCACAATCTCCTCAGATCAGCAGAGTAAGTTCTGTGTAAAAAGTTATACTCAACTGCTCCCAGCTGCAGGTAAAAAAAAAATAAAAAAAATGAAGAAATGAACAGCAGCCAATCAGCATCAGCAGTGCTCAGGTCATGAACTTTTACTGTGATCTCATGAGATTTGACTTAACTCTCATGAGATTTCATAGTAAGCTTCCTTTACCTGATTGGTGAAATAATATGAGAGTTCACGATGCTCATCCCTTCAGATGTCCCAGGACAGACACACTAAAATGCTGCTTAGAAATCCTTTACAATGGGAGATGGCTACTGAGGAACTTTTGAGGTAAAATATCTTTCTTTTTTACATAGAGATGCTCAGGTGATATTTTCTAGTCAGCTTTTTACAGCTATGCTGCATCGCTTTCAAGTGTTTAAACATTTGGGTATTATGGCCCTTTAATGGTTAAAACAGGGTTAATATAGATGGTTGTAAGTGTGAAATATTCACGTCTGTTTTGTATAGGAAAAGTAGTCTTATAGAAAAGAATAGGTGTCTCCGAGACCTTGCAGACACAAACAAAGGGTTGATGGTGGGTGTTCCAGTGGAATAGCCAGGATTTTTCACTTGCACAAATGCCAATCATGCAGCATTTATACAGACTCATAAATTGCCCCTCGTCTCATGGTTGAGTGCCGTCATTTCAAATTTGATGTTAAGGTGGATTGCTTAATTGAGTGATTTTTTTACCATTCTAATTTGTTTGTTCTGTAAGAATGTGAATGTGATGAGGGGGGTATAAATCTTTTTAAATTTGTCAATTTTTGAATTGCAATGTTGCGCCAAAATTTTTCCAGGTGATATTAGCCCCTTTGTGGAAATAAACATGTTGTTATATGCAAGTATTTGTACAATAACAGGGTGCACTAATATTAAAACATTTTATTTTTGCATTACAATTATTATTACAAAATTCTTGCTTTTATCTTGCAGGCAATCTTTGAGGTTCTAATAAAAAGATAACTGCATCCTACAGCCACTTAGTAGTTTACCAGACACCTAATCAGTAATAAGGTGATACACGATGACTAGATATCTCTTCGTTCTGTCCTTTTCTTTACTCTCCTTTCTTTCTTCTCATTTTTGTTCTTTTCTTACTTATTTTCTTGTTTTATTTTGAAGTTTTATCTAAAATTTATTTAAAGTTATATATTTTGTACTTATCACAACGACAACCAGATAACCGAATCTTCAGACTCCAACATAAAGATGCTCCTGATACTTCAACACCAAGCTAACATTGTGATAATTTATTTAACCACCTACATGCAACATCTTCTAGTTGAAACATGGGCAGTTGTTGATACCATTCTTAATTTTGTTGATTTGTAACCACTTGTCTACTGTGACACACAATTCTGTTAATATTGATGCTTTATTACCAATAAAAAAGAATATTAAAAAAAAGAAAAAGATAACTGCAGTCTGCGTTATACATGTACATTTATAAATAATGGGGAAAACAATACCACTAGTTAAAGGGCCATAATACCCAAATGTTTAAACACTTGAAAGTGATGCAGTATAGCTGTAAAACGCTGACTAGAAAATATCACCTTAACATCTCTATGTAAAAAGAAAGATATTTTACCTCAAAAGTTTCTCAGTAGCCACATCCCATTGTAAAGGACTTCTAAGCAACAAATTAGTATGTCTGTCCCGGGACAGCGGAAGGACCGAGCTTTCGTGCACACTCATGTTATTTCCCTATTCAGTGTAAGGAAGTTTACAATGAAATCTCATGAGAGTTAAGTAAAATCTCATGAGATCACAGTAAAAGAGTTCATGACATCAGCACTGTTGATGCTGATTGGCTGCTGTTCATTTCTTCATTTTTTTATTTATTTTTTACCTGCTGCTGGGCAGCAGCTGAGTATATCTTTTTACACAGAAGTTACTCTGCTGAGCTGAGGAGATCGTGAGGTAAAATATCTTCCTTTTTTACATAGAGATGCTCAGGTGATATTTTCCTGTCAGCTTTTTACAGTTATACTGCATCAGTTTCAAGTGATTTAGCCTATGAGTATTATGTCCCTTTAAGATTTTTAGCCTTATGCAGCAGTTCTCTCCCTCCCTCTTTATCCTTCTCTCTCTCTCTTCCTCTCTATCTCTTTCTCTACCTCTATCTCTCACTCTGCCTCCACCCCCACTCCCTCTATCTCTCTCCCTCTTTCTTTATCTCTCTATACCTTTCTGACTCACCTCTCTCCCTCTCTCTCTCTCTTTCATTTTTTCCCTCTCTCTCCCCCTCTCTCTCTCTCTCCTCCTCTTTCTGTCCCTCTATCTTTATTTTTGCTATTTTGTTCCTATATGAAATGATATAGTTTTATCTGCACAAATTTTTTTTTCTTGTGGTTAATAATAAATGCAGTGACAACAGTCAACAAACACATAATCTCTTGCTTATTACTGGAGAGAGCAGTTATAAGCAGTAAGTGGTAGGGAATGGGTCAACAGTAATTTGTTCCATACATACAGCTAATAACCTCACCTATATAATGGTTTGCAACCACAATGCACAGTTCAGTCACAATAGGTAATTTAGTCAATTTTCACAATCTCACAAACACTCAGGGGTCTATGTACAAACCTATTTTTTACCATTGAATTGCTTTTTTTATGAAAGAATGACTTAGAGAAAAGTGCAAATAGCAAGAAAAAAATAGTGTGGTACCCATCCAAGTGGAAGAGCTTCACAAACACCAAATTAAAACCATCCAATGTATGGAATATTTTGATACAATCTAAATAAAAATGATGTTGGATGATTTTAATTAAATATTTATTTGTAAGTATTATCCTCATTAAAATCGATGCACAAAAGCTCTCAATAAGAAATGCCGCAGTAAAAATAAATAAATAAATAGAACAGCAAAATTAATTATTTTCACAAAAATTCATGTAAGCAAATAATATGTGACCAAAAGGAAAGTAGAACGACAGCTAATAAACTCAGCATTGATGATGATCGTCTAATGTGTTTAAATACAATGTTTTACTTTACTGTAATTATTTATGCTGTGTGCTCAAATCATATAACTAAGTTATTTTATAATTAATACATTTAAACCTCTAAACGATTATACATTTGTAGGCCAATATAGAGAATAAATTACATACTCTAATTAGTAATTATAACTCTGACAGTGTCCATCCAGGTAGTGAACTGTATCACATTTCCCCACCCACTGGGTAGAGCCCAGATGAGACTAGTAAGGGTGACAGAATTAGGGCTAAGCACAAGAATAGTCAGGTAAGCCAAAGTCAATGCACAGCACAGGCAGGTTCTGCATGAAGCCCAGTCGAGCGCCTGTGAGAAGAGGGGCCAGTGACCTCACTCGAGGCATTGAGGGGTGTGTCTGCGTGAGCCGTTGCTCACTTTTCCTGTCATCGTCGATCGAAGAGGACCTGGTGAAGAAGCGTTCCTGTGGAGAAAATTTCTACTTACCATGGCGGATCTGCAATCAATCATCGGGACGGTCCAGGAGTTGATGAAATCGAAAGGCGTCGCATGGATCCAGCGGAGACTTTTGGCTGAGGAGGATGTCGGTTTCGGAGGTGCAGCTACGGCGGGCGGAGGATCTTCTAGGCCTGTCCGCAGGTCCCGCCCGAGAGGCTCAGTCCAGCGGGAGCAAAACGTCGGGAATCCGGCAGCAGAGGAAGAAGGACGGCGAAGGCTTCATCGGCGGGAAGTGTGTCTGGTCAACGGGCGGTGCAGGTCGGCACCGTCACAAGGAAGTCGGGAGCTGGTGAGAAGCGGCGGAGCAGGACCGGAGTCGGCAGCTTTCCGGAGGTGTCACAGTTGCCGGTGGATGAGCCTGGAGAAGGTAATACATTTTATTTTGCAGGTAATATGGGGCAATTTGGCAGCAATTATGAGGAAGATGAGGCGGCCATGGGTACAGTAGGCGAAGACTCGGAAGAGGAGGGAGATTCAAACTTGGCGCCATTAAGGGATGAGGTAACAGCCATTTTAGGCCTAAAGTGCGCAACTTTGCAGGAGAATGTCACGGCCTCTGGGCCTAGTGGGGCATATTTTAAGGAGCATACGGCCCTCAACGAAGGTGCCAGTGAGGAAATTTTTATGTCATCAAATAAAAGGAGCTCAACAGGCGCTAGGCCTATGGCTAGGCAGATTGAGAGTCAGGATGTTAATTCAGCAAGGAGGGAACTAGTTTTTCAGGACCACAACACCAAAGGGCCGGGTAAAAAAACTGTCAGAAAAACAAAACATTTGGACAATTTAGAAGGTCCGGTTTACTCCGTGACACAGGATGCTAGTTTAAATGTAGGGATTCAGGAGGGTGGTATTTTGGGTGATTATGTTGCTAATAGGGGTAGTAATCAAGGTAGCAGGGCTAAAATTAGCAGAGCTGACCAGAGTTTTAATGATGTTAGGGGGGATGCCGGTAGGCAGGGTAATTTGTCTTTTTCCCCAGCTGTTTTTCAGGACAGGTGCAGCAATTCTGGACAGGCTAACGTCGCTCATTGGAGTGGCCATGAAGAAGGCGATTCATTGTGGATTGAGGACCAATACAGTGACTTTGGTGAGGAGGAGGAGGAGGAGGAGCAACTCCCATCTTGTTCTGGACCGGTTTCTACGGATCAGGTAGGGGGTATTGATATCTTGAATCAATTAATTAAGGTGTTAGTGCCAGGAGAAGTTGAGGGTTTTGCTAGTAGCCAAAAGGGTAGAAATTCTCCTTTAATTGAGTGTAGAGATAGTAGGGATAGACATAATTTGGTTAGGAGCCACAGGGATAATAGTGAAGCTGTTAGTAGTAGAATTGTAGATAACAGGGTTAACGCATCCTCTCGGTCACAGGTCAAGTCAGGAGAATGGAAGAGTCAGGAAAGAAGGTCCAGGATTCCATTAGCACGGCGTCGGGTAAGATCCCGGTCGCCTATTAGTGTCAGGAAAAGCCAGGAGTCAGGAACATCTGTCTGGGGTACAATAGACAGTCAGTCAAGGGAGAGAGTGAGACATAGGAGGTCTAGATCTCCGGAGAGAAGGAGTCACACAAAGATAGAGTGGTTCCAAGACATGAAAATGAATCTATTCGCCCGGATGCAAGGAAGGAGTCAGGTACATCTAAGGAGCTATCCAAATCTTCATGTGATGTAGGTGCGAGTACTAGTGTGTTTCCAGGTTTGAGTGTGAGTGTGGTGGACGACAGGTGTGATGTTTTATTGAGAGGCTTGAAGGATTTAGTTTCTCAAATGGAGAATAGTTCTCAGTCTAATGCTAGTGTTGTTAACAGTGCACGGACTAATGTTATTGTCCCCTCGGGTCCTATTGGTGCCTGGGTTGCACAGAATGCGGCTTTCGGTGGAAGCTTATTAGATCAGGTGGTTTCTGTGCCATCTGGGGATTCTTCGGTTGTTAGTCAGGCTAGGGTTTCTGATCAAGCATTGAGACGTCCTTGTTTGTGTTCGGTTGGCCCTTTGGGCATTCATCTTGCTAAGGATGTGAAAGAGAGGATATGGAGACGAGAGTTCGTTGAAATATTCTCGCTCCTTCCTGTGGATCAAAGTTTTGATAGCAAGGAGGATTCTAAAAGTGAGTCGGGTAAGAAGGAGGATGATGATAGAAAAAGAAAATTTAGGAAGATTCCTAAAACTTTGTCCAATTGGTCGAGGGCCTTTTGTATTTTAGCTAGTGTGATTGGGGAAAGGAACCCTGAATTGTGTTCTTCTCTATTTTGTTACCTAGATGAAATAGCAAGTGCTTGTCGTACGTATGGTGGTCTAGCTTGGTGGAAGTACGATGAACAGTTTCGTCAGCGTTTGGCGGTTCGGCCGGAAATGCTTTGGGACGATAGGGATATGGGTATTTGGTTGGAGCTTATGACTCCGCTAAGGTCTGGGCAGCCCTTTCGAGGTTCGGGAGGAGTGCCAAGTTCCTCCTCGTCAGCATCATCAGCTGTGGCCTTTAGAAAAGGCCTCTGCTTTCAGTTTAATGAAGGGGTGTGTAAATTTGGAACGGCTTGCAAATACAAGCACGAATGTTCATTCTGTGGAGGAATTTACTCCAGCAGCAAGTGTTTCAAGAGGGCTAAAGCTGCAACAAAAGTCGATAGTGTCATTCAAGGCCAGGACTCCGGTGAAATTAAAAAAGATGGAGCCTTGGTTAAGATTGTACGGTAGGAGGAGGGGTATGGCTTCTGATGCTTAGATTTTGTTTAATGGTTTCAATGATGGCTTCTTTATACCTTTTGTTAAGGGTATTGAATCTGTTTTTGCTGGTAATCTTAAATCTGCGAGGGATTTTCCTGAGGTGGTTTTGCGTAAAATTCAGAAAGAGGTTTCTTTGGGCAGAATGGTTGGCCCATTTCGTGCTCCTCCATTTGATAATTTAAGGGTGTCCCCCTTGGGTGTTGTTCCAAAGAAGGTTCCGAATGAATTTAGGCTTATTCACCATCTGTCCTTTCCAAAGGTTTTTCAGTGAATGATGGTATTGAACCTGAGTTGTCTATGGTAAGATACGCGTCCTTTGATAAAGCTTTGTCTTTGGTTAGGAAGCTGGTTCTAACGCTTTGTTGGCTAAGGTGGATATTGAATCAGCTTTTAGGTTGCTGCTGGTGCATCCTGCGTGCCATCATTTATTGGGCTGTTTTGTGGATGGTTCCTATTTCGTGGATTTGTGTTTACCTATGGGTTGTTCCATTTCTTGTTCCTTGTTTGAAAAGTTTAGTTGCTTTTTGGAATGGGTGGTGAAACAGATTTCTGGGTTGTCATCGGTTGGGGTTAAGATCCCTCATTTTAGGATCCGTTTGTCTGCTCAAGTTAAGGAGGATTTACGGGTTTGGAAGGCCTTTTTAAAGGACTTCAATGGGAAGTCATTGATTCAGTCTGCGGAAGTGTTGAATAGTGAATTGCATTTATTTACGGATGCTTCTGGTGCACATGGTTTCGGTGCCTTGTTTGGTAACAAATGGTGTTCAGGACATTGGCCCAGTGTCTGGGCGTCTTCTGGTTTGACAAAAAACCTAGTTTTTCTGGAGTTATTCCCCTTAGTGGTTGCTTTGAAGATCTGGGGTGGAGAGTTTGAAAACAAAAAAAGTGGTTTTTCATTCTGATAATATGGGTGTGGTTTTTGCCATCAACCGTCTGTCTTCTAGTTCTAAACCGGTTATTGGTTTGATCAGAATGTTTGTTTTTGAATGCTTGAAACATAATGTGTATTTTAGAGCTATTCATGTGCCTGGAAAGGAGAATATAGGGGCTGATGCTCTTTCTCGTTTTCAGTGGCAGAGGTTTCGAGAGGCTGTTCCGGATGCAGACATGGTGGGTGCTACATGCCCGGAGGAAATGTGGTACCTGAATTTTCTAGAGTGCTGAATATGGTGAGGGGAGCCTTAGCTCCTAGGACTTGGAAGGCGTATGTGGCTGTTTGGGTTCAGTGGCTTAATAAATTGGTGGAGCAGGATAGTCAGGTGAATGAGATATTTTTGCTTTTGGATTGGATTGAGACGTGGAGGGTGAAATTTTTTTCTAAGTCAATGATAAAGCGGAATATGTCGGCTTTATCCTTTTTGTTTAAAATTTTAGGCTGGGAGGACTTATCTAAGATATTTTGTATCCGCATGGCGGTTAAAAGTTTGTTAAAGAATAAGGTCGTTTTAGATAAGAGGCGTCCATTGGTTTTTTCAATTTTAGAAAGATTGGTTTTAGTTTTGCATAGAGTTTGTTTTTCTAATTTTGAAGTGTCGCTATTTAAAGTAGCTTTTGTATTAGCCTATTTTGGAGCTTTTAGAGTGTCTGAATTGGTTTCTGCTAATCGTTGGAGTCATGGTGGTTTTGAGGTAGATGATGTTGTTTTGAACTCTGAAGAGGTTTTGTTATGGTTGAAGAAGTCAAAGACTGATCAAGAAGGTAAAGGTTGTTGGGTTAGATTGAAACGGATTGGAGGGGTGTGCTGCCCAGTTACGGCAGTTCGAGAATTTTTGCAGTTTAGCAGTTGTTTAAAGGGTAGAACTTTGTTAATCCATGAGGATGGAACATGCTTATCTCGTTTTCAATTTGAAGCAGTGTTGAAGAAAGGTTTAGTGATGATTGGAGTTGACAGTAAGGAATTTGGATGCCATTCGTTTAGGATTGGGGCAGCTACGGAAGCGAGCACGTTAGGTTTGAATGAAGGTGTGGTGAAGAGGATTGGAAGGTGGAAGTCTGGTTGTTTCAAGTTATATGTTAGGCCAGAATTAGTGTATTAGCCTTTTTGTTTCAGCAGGTCCTCCGCATTGTTGGATCGTTGGTCACTCCTATATTTACTGGGCGAGAAAAGCAGCTTCATGTAAAGAGGCGGGTTCCCAACTTTGTTGTTCATTTGAGAATGTATTCATAAAATGGTTTGGTATTAGGGGTTTGAGGTGGGATCAATTGATAGGGCATGTTATTAGTTGGGCTAGACTTTTTCACCCTCCTGATATTCTAGTCATTCATGCGGGGGGCAACGACCTTGGTTTTATGTCTCAAAAAAGGTTAATAGATCTGATTAAGTGGGACATCATTAGATTAAGGGAGCTATTTCCTCGAATCATGATTGTTTGGTATGATATAGAATGCAGGATTAGCTGGAGGTCTGCATGGGATTCTCGGAAATTGGACTGCTCTAGAAAGAAAGTTAACAGGACGATTTCTAGTTTTGTGGCGAAATTGGGTGGTTGTGCAATACGACACGTTGAATTCGAAGGTGAAACGGGAAGATGTTTCTTTTTAAATGATGGGGTTCACCTTAATGAGATTGGTATTCATTTGTTTAATTTTAATTTAAGCGAAGGTGTGAAAAAGGCCTTAGCCCTGTGGGTTGGTGCACGATTGTAATTCGTGCATTGGCGGGGTGCTAGCCTAAAAAGTGGTATATTATTATGGGTACCTCCTCAGATATGGGGAGAGATTTATGTGGGGGCGTGCCTGGCTGAGAGCCAGTGGAAGGCACGTCTTTTTTGTTTAGGGCAAGCACCTTTAAATGAAGTTTGTGTATTTTAATAAAGTTTTTCTTCATTTATTTTAATAAATGCGGGCTGCGGCCTTTTTCACCCATACTTTGTGTCAGTGTTTTATTTATTTATTTGAGTTAATTAGGTAACAATGCCTAGATGTGTGGTCAATGAAGCCCCGTCGAGCGCCTGTGAGAGGAGGGGCCAGTGGCCTCACTCGAGGGGTTGAGGGGCGTGTCTGCGTGAGCCGTTGCTCACCCAACAATAAGATCTCTGCTTAGGTGAGACTGCCTAAGAAGGTTTGTCAGGAATGTGAGCTCCTTAAAATAATTTTAAAAAGGCAAATTTTAGCTTGGTAGCTATTTAACTAGCTATACAGGGTTCTGTATGGAAGGAGAGACCCATATATTACAGTAAAATGCTCAAAAAGCCCTTTCTATTGAGTGCTAAAGTAGTACTTTAACTGTGTGTTTAACCCCCTTTTTGATGAGCCAATCAATAAAGGCATGTTTGCACAGCCACCAATCATTGGTCATGTTTAGCTCAGGTTTTAACACAGGGCTCCGCCATCTTGAAGTTTAGGTATTCATGTACCCTGTGATAGAAGCAGTGTACATTTATAGATCAGTAAGATTGTTTGTTTTTTGAGAACTACATCATGTGCTTTAGGTTAGCTTGCAAGATACAAAGCAAGGGCTACAGAGCAAGGGCTACACATTTTTGCAGCTGCTCTGCTGCATTGCTCTAAATTATTCCTTAGCACTTTTAAATTTAAATATATATATTTAAAAACCTATGTAAAAAAATGCTAAGATGTAAGGTTTACACTCTGTATCATGCATGCTAACCTCAGGTACATGATACAGTTGGGAAAAAGCCATAAACATCATAGACCTGTGTGTGTGTGTGTGTATATATGCAGGTATCTATCTATGTATGTATGTGTGTGTGTGTATATGTGTGTGTGTATTTGTGTATATGGGTGTGTGTTTGTGTGAGGGTGTGTGTATATGTGTGTGTGTGTGTGTGTGTGTATATGTGTATGTGTGTGTGTATTTGTGTATATGGGTGTGTGTTTGTGTGAGGGTGTGTGTATATGTGTATGTGTGTGTATTTGTGTATATGGGTGTGTGTTTGTGTGAGAGTGTGTGTATATGTGTGTGTGTGTGTGTGTATGTGTATGTGTGTGTGTATGTGTGTGTGTGTATATGTGTGTGTGTGTATATGTGTGTGTGTATGTGTGTGTGTGTATATGTGTGTGTGTATATGTGTGTGTGTATGTGTGTGTGTGTATTTGTGTATATGGGTGTGTGTTTGTGTGAGGGTGTGTGTATATGTGTGTGTGTGTGTATATGTGTGTGTGTGTGTATGTGTATGTGTGTGTGTGTATATGTGTGTGTGTATATGTGTGTGTGTGTATGTGTGTGTGTATATGTGTGTGTGTATATGTGTGTGTGTGTATGTGTGTGTGTGTATTTGTGTATATGGATGTGTGTTTGTGTGAGGGTGTGTGCATATGTGTGTGTGTGTGTGTGTGTATATGTGTGAACACCTTCTGTCAAAGGCTTCAAAATGGCACTACATTTAGCCACCAATCAGCAAGCGCTACCCAGGTGCTGAATCAAAAATGGGCCGGCTCCTAAGCTTTACATTCCTAGTTTTCAAATAAAGATAGCAAGAGTACAAAGAAAAATTGATAATAGGAATAAATTAGAAAGTTGTTTAAAAATGCATGCTCTATCTGAATCATGAAAAAAACATTTGGGTTTTAAGCTAAATGGTATTGAAGAGAACTGCAGGTAGAGGAGGAAATATAGCAACATGGTGAGTAGTAACCATACCGTTGTATTTGTGCTCAGCAGTTTAATGTCTTATTTTAAACACTTAGCTGCCTGCAAGCAATATTATATTTTATATTATTTTCATACTGCAGATTTATTTCCTCTTAAAGGGGACATAAGAATAAAGTGACTTTTTGTTGTGAGTAAAATTAAAGGTATTTGTGGATTAAAAATCAGACTTCTTTTAGGGATTCTATAGAGGTCACAGGGAATGTCACGCATAGCCCTGAGATACCTCCTTCCCTGATAAATACTGAACATCTATAAGATTTTCTATATTGTCCATTTGCTCTCTCACATGCAGATTTATCTACACAGATTTATAGACATTTCAGATGTTGGCAAATGTATAAAAATTTTAGCAATGCATTCGAAAAAATGTATCAACTTATAGAATATGCTTTTAAGTAAGCACAGAACTAATAGCAATTAGCAAATAGAGAAAACAAAGACAATTCCTAAACTTTTTAAAATACTTCAAAAATAAAATCTTGTATCACAATATTGAGTTGTACTGCAATTAGCGTTAGGGAATCTTTTGGCGCTCTACAAATAACTGATAACAAATCATTGAAATGTAATATGTCTAATCATCATTTTTAATGTCCTTCATTCAGTATTTAATTCTGTCTACTACTGATATCCAAATGCCAGGCAGCAGGGCCAACCTCAGCATTTGTGGGGCCCTGGGCAAGATAAATTGGCCTGACCCCTCAGCCTAGTGTCCGTTTTCCCCTCACCTGTATGCCCTGCCTCTTGTATGGCCCACACCTGTGCCAACACACAGTGAGAACTAAATAAAGAATAACACAATATGAGACCTCCTGATAATATAAACACTTCTCATAAACTAAATACAACATATACATTGCACCACCTCATAACCTCACTGCTGACATTGCGCTGCCCCCCAAAAAGCTGCCCAAAGAGCAGGCCTGAAAGATAAAAAGATGAAGCATGCAGAAACTTCAAGAGGAATGTTAAGGAATCATGCACCCCTCTCCCAGACAACCATGCACCCCTCTCCCAGACACCAGGGATTACAGGGTACCTACAGTTGAAGTAGGGTTGCCACCTTGCCATGCAGAGGGCAACATGCACTGCACACCTGGAGAGGTTAATTTTAGCTTTAGCGTAGAGATTACTCTCCCATCTGACACTTCCAACCCCCTAATCCCTACCTGATCCCTCTCAAACAGCTCTCTTCCATCCCTCACCCCCTACTGGTCACCCCATCTTAAGTACTGGCAAACAGTCTGCCAGTATGCAGTTTTATACCTTTTTATTATTATTATTATTATTATTATTTTCATCAGTGTATGATTTCCTCCTTACCTTCCCACCTCCCTAATCCCTCAAAAAAAGCTCTCTATCCCCCCCCCCCTAACTAATTTCCACCATCTTAAGAACTGGCAGTTTTCTGCAGTACCCAGTTTTCTATAATTTTTCTTTTTTATTTAATAAATAAAAAAAAAAAAATCTGTAGTGTAGCTGCCCTCCCTCATTTACCTCCCTCCACCTCCAAGATTGTTTCCCCTACCAACTCTAGGACCCCCTTACCCTCTATTCCCCCTCCCTCCTCCTCTCTTCAGCTCTCAGCATTTATTATTACCGTAGTATAGCTGTCTAACCCGCTTTCAAGTATAATATAATGCCATTCGGGTTATGCAATGCCCCAGCAACATTTCAGTTCTTCAATAATGATATCTTCAAAGATTTGATGGATGTTTGCGCTATAATTTATTTAGACGACATTCTGATTTATTCTCAAAATATGCACGAACACATAAAACACATCCGTTGGGTTCTAAATAGACTCAGGGATCATCACTTCTTTCTTGGTTATATTATCTCCCCTGACGGAATCTAATTGGATCCAGAAAAAGTCCAAGACATCATAAACCTAATGTGGAATCCTCATAGATGATTCATTGAGAAGGGGGATCTGTCATGATCACCTGTACCTTTAATTAATTACTCCTCCTATTGCACCACTTCCTATTTAAGGATCGCATTACCTCTGTGGGGGATATTTATCAAAGCCTCAACTATGCTGCATTCGCCGGCACCAATACGCTCGCCTAACAATGTCATCATTTACGCACCAAAACAATGATAAGACCATCAACTTCCTAGACCTCACACTAGATAGTGAAGGTAAAATTACAACTAGTACATTTAGAAAACCCCTATCAAGAAACACTATACTTAGAGCAGACTCTTGCCATGCCCCACATATGCAAAAAGGCATCCCCAAGGGCCAATATCTAAGATTGCGGAGAAACTGCAGTTCTCTCCAATTGTACATTAAACAAGCAGATGAACTTACTAATAGACTCATATCCAGAGGCTATAAAAAAAAGTGTCCTTCTCAAAATTAAATCCCAAGTAGCAAGGATGGATAGGATTACACTACTTAACAAAAAAACAGCAACAGGAACAACTAGCAGTAGTAACAACAAAAACTTCACATTCAAAGAAGACATATGTTTTGTAACCAAATACAGCAATAAGATTCTACACCATCACAAAGATCATTAAGAAATATCTACCAGTTCTCAATAGTGACATCACTTTGAGGAACAAATTACAGAAACATATAAGATTTGTAGCCAAAAAAGCACCAACTATACGTGATAAAATCACACATAAGTTTCATAAAAAAATCTTACCAACCACTAGTTGGCTAACTCCCACCAAAGGTAATTATAGATGTGGCCATGTACCATGCAAAAGCTGCAAATATACTGAAAAATGTCTGACGTTTAGCTCCTCAGAAACACATAAATCATATCCAATAAATGATAGAATGGACTGTACGTCCACTCACATAATATATTTAATTACATGTACATATTGCAAACAACAATACATAGGTATTACGACACGCCCACTGAAGGACCGCATAAGAGAACATCTCTTATCAATAGAAGAGGAATTCCCTAGGACACCTGTGGCTAAACACTTTCACACACATGAAAATAAACTCAGTCATTTTACATTTAAAGCCAAAGAACACATAACAAACAATCCACTAGGGGGTGACAGGAATAAGACGTTATCCAAAAGAGAAGTATATTGGATATTCATGTTGCAAACTAGAGCACCACAAGGCATGAATAAAAGATATGATGTTAATCTATATATAGAGTAAGTAAGATATGTCTCACTCACATATCCAAAACAATTTCCACACATTACTTCTCTAAATATACAGAAAAAACAAACAATAACACACAATATATGCACAACAACATAACCTAGTACTTAGATAACACTATTGAGACAAATGTAGGCTCATCAATAATATGGATACAATCATTTTGAATCCAGCAATAATCAAACCAATAATATACAGGGTTTAGTTTAGTAGTCTCTATAGCATACATATAGTCCTATAGCTAACTATTATCCGTATCTCTCTCTCTCCCCCTTGTTCCCACCAAAGGTTTGCTTAAATCATCTATGTTTTATTTATTTAAGCAAGTCCTATCCCTCTCAAATTAAAAAGGAATTAAAAAAGATGTTTTCCTTCATTACCTCATAAGAAAATGCTTTTAACATAACCTATCTATTGGCTATATCCTTCTATTTAGCATTGTTATTTCTATCTTGTTATGAACAAACCATTTAACACAACCCAGTATTCCTCCTTTAGGGTTAGACTTATAAGTGTCTCGTTTCTTACATGTACATTTGCAACTAAGACAACTACTTTGTCTTTCCCATAGTTCTATAACAAACTATGTGACATATATTATATAACATCACATTAGTCAGGGGTTTCATACAGAATCCTGGAGTCAATACAATGCTATTTTTAGATACTTTTAGACCTTTTCAGAAATGTTATTAATCATTTTAATGAATAATCATGTTTTGTATATTGCTGTTGCTTTATGGTGAGCCATATAATGTTTTTCCTCTGTAAGTGACCATTTTGGTTCACTCCAATACAAGTAGATCAAGTTTATTATGTTTTCATGTAATTGCTTTATTTCTAAAAAGAAAAATACTTGTCTATAAATACATATACTTTTATCTATAGCTCACTTTCAAATGTACCAAGCTAACATTTTCATCATGTTTTGAGGCATATGTAAAAGTATTGCAACAGCTAAAAAGTTAACTATTGGAAAATTGTTTGTTAACAAGTACTATGCATCTAAACATTTGTTTAACATGTTATCTGTTCTTGAGTGTACTCTGCTGCTCGGGACCACTAAGACAGGTGTGCATGATGTTATTAAAAAAACAATCTGTGAAAGTTCACACTTACCTAAAAGGTTAACAAGTACCCTTTCTGATTGGTCACTCACACCCTTATAAGGACCCTGACCAGCAGAGACCATTATCTCTGATGAAGCGCATGTGCCCATGTACGAAATGCGTAAGATAGGAGCTTACCATGTGTCTGATGAAGCCTGCTCCTAAATAAAACCTTATTTCATCCACTCCAAGACTCAGCTTTCCTTTTTCCTCATTCGCCTAACATTGCAGCCGCGGACCTGAATACGCACTCCATATTTATAAAAAAAGCAGGCAAAAAGACGCACACCAAGTACGGGGCGATACTTGTTGTTAACTAGCAGTCATCGATCTTGCGTCTATTCGGCTTTTTACCAACTTTATTTATACCCTGTCACTAAACGCCACCACTATACTAAAATGTTTAACCCCTATCCCGCCGCTCCCGAACCCCACCGAACCTAAATAATGTTATTAACCCCTATCCCGCAGCTCCCGGACCCCGCCGCAACCTAAATAAAGTTATTAAGCCTTAAAGCTCTGGCCTCCCACATCACTACTACTAACTAAACCTATTAACCCCTAAACCGCCAGCCCCCCACATCGCCATAAACTAAATGAAGCTATTAAGCCCTAAACCTAACAAGCCACTAACTTTAAATTAAAATTACAACATCCCTATCTTATAATAAATTATATCTTACCTGTAGAATTAAAATAAACGATATTAAACTATTAATTAACCTACACTAACTATTATAAGATAGGGATGTTGTAATTTTAATTTAAAGCTAGCGGCTTGTTAGGTTTAGGGGTTAATAGCTTAATTTAGTTTATGGCGATGTAGGGGGCTGGTGGTTTAGGGGTTAATAGGTTTAGTTAGTGGTAGTGATGTGGGAGGCCAGAGGTTTAGGGGTTAATACATTTATTTAATGGCAGTGGGGTCCAGGAGTGGCGGGATAGGGGTTAATAACTTTATTTAGGTTGGGGCGGGGTCGGGGAGCGGCGGGATAGAGGTTAATAACTTTATTTAGGTTGCGGCATGGTCCGGGAGAGGCGGAATAGGGGTTAATAACATTATGTAGGTGGCCGCGATGTGGGGGCGACAGATTAGGGGTGTTTAGACTTGGGGCTTATGTTATGGTATTAGGTGTAAATATTACTTGTTTTCAACCATATAAATCAATAGGATATCTGGCAGCATCAAACATAAGCTTTCCCATTGATTTCTATGGCATCCGCGGCCTTCAGGGTGGCAGATTGAAAACCAGATACGCTGGGCCGGAATAGCCGTGAGCGTACCTGTTAGAAGTTTGATAAAAGGGAAAAAGTATCAAATAGAGCCGAATGTGTATTCGGAACATCTGTAATGACGTAAACATCGA
The DNA here is from genome assembly GCF_027579735.1 of Bombina bombina. Lineage (NCBI taxonomy): Eukaryota > Metazoa > Chordata > Amphibia > Anura > Bombinatoridae > Bombina > Bombina bombina. The sequence goes on along the minus strand of NC_069502.1, from coordinate 396,716,594 downwards.
TCTGCGTCAGATCGAGACCGGCGGATCGTGTATTACGTCACAAATTTCAGCATTTGCCGGTCTGTAGACTTTGATAAATAGGTCGTATCAAGCTCACAACAATTATGCTGCAGAATTACGGCGTATTTGCGGTTGACGGCTTAATAAACATCCCCCTATGTCTTTGCTTGAATATTAGCGTTCACCAGTATTACCCTGCAGCTGTTGATCTCCAACGCTTGAGCCTTACTTCATCCTACTAAAGTTCCTGCTGTCACATCTGCCTTCTCTCACTGCTACCTTGAAGGACTTATCTCCTATTCGATCTACCTCTAGCCTTTTTAACCACTCTTCTTCTGCTTAATACCTGCATTTCTCCAAGGCGGTTACCTTCGGATCTCTTTCAAACACTGTTTCGTCGCTACTGACGTCACCAGCATTGTTTCCATCACTAACTCATACCACAGCAGGAGCCTTCCGATATCTCTCTGAGACACTGTCTGACTCCATTCGAATACCGCAAGTATACTCCTGTTGGGAAAACAATTACATACTTACCTACTAGTTGTTATATGCTGAAGTTTCACAATTATCAGTGACTGTTAGTTAAAGTATTGCATACCCTTTTTTTCGTTCTCTAATAGGAAATTATTATACAGCTTCTGTGTGAATACCGTAAAGCTCTCATTTACAAAGTCTATTACAAAACGGAACTAACTTCCATCTTACTTAACTAACACGCTATTCAGCTATATTGAGAAATTTGGGGCTCTGTTGTTTTCTGGTTAAACCTTAAACTATATGTTGAAAGAGTTTTACTATATTTATAAGACCAACTACTTTTCTATACGACCAGTTCCCTAACCTCATATTGAACTGAAATTCCTGAAAAGCTACATTTATCACTCTAACACCAGGTGTAGCTAAAGCATTGCACCCATTGAGGATACAATCACAGAATTTGTACCCTAAGTGTTCACAAACGGACTCCAATCGTATCCTTTTTCTCTGACAGTGTCGTGGAAATTGTTACTGCTTTGCTCCAATAGTTATTTAAAGCAAAATTTCACCTATCTTATTCTCAAACATGAAATTTAAGTGACAAAACTTAAAGTGCAAAATAGACAATCTCTTTCATTTATTTTTGAAACTATGTGGATTTTTAACATATGTTTTACTTGTGTACAATACTTTTTTTTAAATGAGGAGCCTTTGATAGCTATATATTTTTGACCAGTAAAAATACATTTTCTTTAATATTTTATTTCTGTCTAAAACTATATTTTAAATGAAAATAGTAATCAAATGTTAAGGCATCGTTGTGAAACATTTAAATATAATTGAGGTGTTAATATACAGTATATTATATTTGTACTTTTAATAAATATAACCTATTTTGAAAACAAAATTATGCAGTTTATGAAATCTATTTTTTAAGGTTATTTAACAACTCTAGTAATATATATATATATATATATATATATATATATACAGTATATATATATATATATATAAATAAATAAGAAAATGCACTCTCTGGATTTAAAAGTTTCAATAAACTTTACTGTGTGACGTTTCGAGGCTTTCACCCCTTCCTCAGACCTGAGGAAGGGGTGAAAGCCTCGAAAATGTCACACAATAAAGTTTATTGAAACTTTTACATCCAGAGAGTGCATTTTCTTTATTCATTTATTGTATCTTTGACGCACCCTGGTCTGATTATTGCTGAGTCGGGAAGAGTTTTTGAGAGTGCTGAAATCTTCAAATTGGATATATATATAAAATGTGTGTGTATTTAAGATTTGAGATTTGCTTGTGTAGAATATATACTGGATTTTTTATATTAGTTTTGATTAATCAAATTTCTAATATTGGTTCACAGGCCCGGCAAATGGATAAACAATGAATTGTGGTCTGGCATTTGAGCATGATGACAGCAAATTAGTAAAGTTTGTCTAACAGATTAAAATACTCTATTACTGTAATCCGTGAACAGGTATGAGAGGAAGGGATCTAACAAAGTCAAAATATGCAACAAACATTTGCAAAGAGGAAACTTGCTGTTAGCTTAACAACTCACTGTGTGTTTGTTTGTGACCAAAAGTGAGACTATTTGCTCATTTAAAGATATTGGAGGTCAAAGGTCACTACTGGCTAGGGCACATGGAAAATGCCAATAGTATGTTTGCTGTCTCCTGGAGTGTTAATGCCTCACATACCATGAAAAACTATTTGAGTTATCACAAAATCCTCAGCTAAGTGCTTTGCCAGAACTTCTCCTAAATGTTTTCATAGTCTGTTTAACCCTTTCCCTGGCAAGGAGCAGATTATTGCTGTTAAAAGTTATTATTACCTATAAAATAATAATAATAATACAATGTAAAGTACTAACCCTAACTTACAAAGCACTCTACAGCCTCACTCCCAACTATATTTCCTCTCTCATCTCCAAATATTCCCCATCCCGTCCTCTTTGATCAACCTCTGACCTACGTCTCTCCACTCCTGTTATCTCTACGTCCCACTCCCGCCTCTAAGACTTCTCAGGTGCTTCTCTTGTCCTCTGGAACTCTCTATCCCACTCCATAAGACTGTCTCCAACCTTATATAGCTTTAAACGCTCCTTGATAACACATATATTCAGAGAGGCTTACCATCTCTCTTTCATTCAACCCAAAATACATCTTGAACTGCCTTGACTCACTGCTGCAACTACAATCCATTTGACAAGCTACCCCTAGTCTGTTATGTTTTTGTAACTTTATGTAATTTATCACAAATCCTTGTCATTGTATACTCTTATCTCTGTACCCAGCGCTACAGAATTTGTGGTGTTATAAAAATAAATGATTATATATATATAGTATCCCACAAAAGTGAGTACACTCCTCATATTTTTATAAATATTGTAGCAAATTGTCATTTCTTCAGTGTTGTCACATGAAAAGATATAATAATATATTTACAAAATGTGGAAGGTGTACTCACTTTTGTGAGATACTGTGTGTATATATATATATATATATATATATAATCATTACAAGACTGAGAAAAAAAACATGAATAGTAAACTTTGTTTACATTGGTTAAAACGTATGTACAATTTTATGAGTTGACTCAAATCAATGTGTTACTAGGGTAACAAACGTTCAAAAATGATACAATACAGCAGAGATCACAAAATGATTAAGGCAGCACAACCGGGGGTATTTATTTCTACCGTATATATTATTAATGAAGAGAGTGTCCATAAATAAATCGTACAGACCTTCAGCTGTACCCGCACCTGTCCTCCAGCTTCCTCTGTCTTTTTCAGCTTTTGGTGTGAAGATCCACAGTCTCGTTACACCTGCTTGCTGAGGCATCAACGGATACTCTTTAGGGACAAAATCTAGTGGTCCAAGTGCGCCTCCCACTCCTAACTATGCAATACAGCAGCGATCCGTCTATGGAACACGGAGACCTCACTCCGTATGGTAATAAATAACAAAAAAGGATTCCACAAATCATCTTCTAAAACAATTCTTTATTTCTTCATGATAAAACACTGTATCCATCTCCATGAGGTGGATACAGTGTTTTATTATGAAGAAATAAAGAACAGTTTTAGAAGAAGATCAGTGGAATCCTTTTTTGTTATAATACAGCAGATAGTAATTTAAGAATTAGTACAATAAAAAAATACAAAATAAAAATACAGAGAGATTGGAAAACAGAAGAAACAACATGTGTGTGTAAAGAATGTGTGAACTGTGTTATGAAAGGCCAGATAGAAATTATTTTCTTATAGTTAAAGAAAATGTAAAGATACATATATACATACATGAATAAGGCCAGGGGGGCCGAAACGCGTAAGACAGCTTAAGGGATGAGCTGTGATTGAAATATCTGGATTTTAACAATGTTTACATTTGAATAAAGCTTTGATCTTTTGAGCGCTAAACTTGACTCGCTAGTGTTCTTAAACTTTTTGTGTTATATATACATACATGCAGTGCATAAATACATACATACATAACATATATCAGCAATCAAACACCACAATGCAAAATATCTGTATATCTGATAGCACAAGATAAGGTTTTACAACACTAAAACAGGTCAGGCAAACACCCTGTAAAATTCTTTTGGAATCCAAATTTTTTGGTCTCCTTTTGCGGTGACCAATTAAAGGACCACTAAACACAGTAGAATTTCATAATGAATAAATTCAAAATCAAAAGACAATGCAAAAGCACTTAGTTTGAATTTCAAATGAGTCATTGATTTTTCCAGACAAATGTTAAAGTAAGTCACATTTTCCTTCTTAATGTGTCATGTGACAGCCATCAGCCAATCAAAAAATGCATATACATTTATTCTCTGAATCTTGCACATGCTCAGTAGGTTCTGGTGTCTCAGAAAGTGTTCATAAAAAATATTGTGCACATTTATATAATGGAAATGAATTGAAATGTTGTTTAAAATAAGTGCTTAAACTGAATCATGAAAGTTACATTTTGACTTGACTGTTCCTTTAAGGATAGACATAACCAAGCTTGTGCTCTAGGCTAACTAAGCACTGTGTAGAATGTTGCAGGATGAAATAAATGACTCATACTTAAATATAATGGAGGCACTCTAGCTTCTCTGGAAGGAGTGAAATATGTGCCATTTTGAAGGTGTTTTATAGCAAAATCAAGCAAAAACAAATATCACTTGTATGATTGTTTCATTGTCCCCAATTAAAGATTTTTCAGTTTAATGTCACTTTAATATGTTTCCCCTACTTAGCATGTTCTATTTATTTAAAAGATGCCTGTAGTGGTCAAATCTGACCTTATTTCTCTGTGATGCATTAAGAATATTGTCATTTGCATTTTTCTTGTGTTATCAAAGATTAGTCACTCTCCTATTGGGAAGAAATAGGTTGTTTAATTTATTTAATCATTTTTGGATTAGTGTTAAACACAATAATGTATTAAAAATGCAGATAGACACACATATCGTTGATAGAAGCCATACAGATAATTTTGTACTTAAAAATCACTTTATTAATTTAATCTCAGACACTCGCTATATGATTTTTGTTACACTAGCCCACATCTTACCTATGTTATGTTGCTCCTTTAAAAGTGAAAAAAAGGAATCTTAAAGAGACATGAAAGCCAAAAAAAATCTTTCATGATTCAGATAGAGAATACAATTTGAATAATCTTTCCAATTTACTTCTAATGTTTAATTTGCTTCATTCTCTTGTTATTCTTTGCTAAAAGGTTTATCTATGAAAGCTCAGGAGCAGCAGAGAACATAGGTTCTAGCTGCTGATTGGTGGCTGCATATATATACCGATTGTCATTAGCTCACCCATGTGTTCATTTAAAAACCAGTAGTGCATTGATGCTCCTTCAACAAATGATACTAAGTGAACAAAACAAATTAAATAATAGAAGTAAATTAGAAAGTTGTTTAAAATTGTATTCTCTATCTGAATAATGAAAGACATTTTTTGGGTTTCATGTCCCTTGCTGTTTATTTTTGTCCGTATTTATTTGTGGCACTTGCTTGGAAGGTTCGTACCAATTTGTAAATTCCTGACAGCCATAGAGATTTGCAAACAAATAGCAAGCAAACATACAGTACTCATATTATCCGACTTTTGTTTTTATTATTACTGTAACATTTTCACCAGGTAGAAAGGTAGCAGCAATCTATTCAGGTTGTTCCTACATTGTTTCCCCCCCAGGATTTTACTATTTGCTCTTAAAGGAATATGAAACATTTTAGTTTGTGATTCAGAGAGAGCAAAAAATGAAAATGTTTTATTTACTATTATTTTGAAATTTGCTTACTTCTCATAGTATTCTTTGTTGAAGAGATACCTACGTAGGTGTCTGGAGCACTTAATGGTAGAAAAAAGTGCTGCCATCTAAAGGTCTTGCAAATGGATAACATTCATGCAAACCTGCTGCCACACAGTGCTCCAGACATGTGCATGATCCTAAGCTTATATCCCTGCTTTTAAACAAAGGATACCAAGAGAACAAAGAAATAAGAAAGTTGTTTCAAAATGTATACTCTATCTATCTGAATCATGAAAGAAAAACTACTCTGATCATGTGTATATTATAATGATGCATCTTTCTTATAGGAACTGAGAGAGGATTTATACTCCAGGGACATTAAGGTCATAAAGAAATTCCCCATAAAAGATTTAACTGTGCAGAGTGAAAAACTTTCAATGCATTTTATTATTTATTTTGCCTGCTTTGCTTGTAATTTAAATCCTCAAATAGTCATTTATTTATTTTTTGGAAAGTGGAATTCAGAACCCATGCCCTCCTACTGCAGGGCGATCTGTGCAGGAGTTCATTGGTATCCATCTCTAATTGGCCCCAGCAAAACAGACCAGATAACAACACTGAAGAGGCTTTTTAAAACAAATGCTTTTAAACATCTATTTTATGTGCACATTTTTTGGACTACATAAATTAATTTCTGTTGCGCATATAACAAAATCTCATGTGAAGGTGAAACATTCTGATGACGTGAAAACCCTGTTATTTGTCACCATTTATTGCAAGTAGTTCATTTCCATGCAATATTTCCATGCAATATCCTACTGCTTTAGTATAAAATGCTTTGTTTTGCAGTTTCGATCTGATATAGCCAATTAGGGACAGATATGTAGCTGGTTAGCCTTGAGAGGTAATCACAGTGCATTTCAAGTGTTGATCTAAATTACTTTAAAAGGGGACAAAAATAATATATTACAATATTGTTTTATTATGCATAATTAATTATTTTATATAAAATCTCAAGGTGTGTATTGTTCCTTTAAAGAGAGTGGGAGCTTTCTCTGCAGAAAAGCAAGCAGAGTGTGGGTGAAATTATGGGATACAAATATAGTGATTAGGGACCCTAAATAGGATAGAGGTGGAGATGGGTAAATAACTACAGGGGTCTCAGAGATCTCAACTGAAACTAGGGCCACATCTCTATGAAGCCAAGTTTGCCCTGCAATCAGTGGCTTTACTACATGGGAGTCTGTGAGACTAGGGTTACCCCTGTATCATGTGTGGCTGCTCTGTGTGCCCCCCTGCAAAACAGGGTTCACAGTTTAAGGAAAGTGTAGGCATTTGCCTTTACAATATGGTGCCAGGTTTTCCACGATTTTTACTGGAAGGCTGCACAAGTGCATATCCTCTGACTTGGACTAACCAAAGTGGAAGGGTCACTCACAGTCATGGATAAGCAACTCCTCTTTCTCCTATGTGGCTGCTTATTGCAAACAACCAGAAAGGGCACTGTTGAAATTGGAAAGAGCCCTCCAAAGCTTTTGACCTGGAGCCCAGTAAACTGGTCAAGCTATGCCCCTGGGTGGAGATGTTTTCATAAATACAGTTGCAAGCTAGAACTCTTGTACTTTGGCGGCAATCTGAACTTTCATAGCATGATTAAGGGCTACATATAGTGCAAAACATTGGTTTTGGATGTGACAACCCAATAAAGAAAACTGTCACTTTTTATACAGTGGTGCTGTTGCTATTATTTATACTTACAAACTTAGGGATCACTCCAGAACATGGACTTTTTTAGACATATACCATTTCCACTGGAACTACCTTTACTACCTTTTCTTTTGTAAGGAAAATATAGGAGATACTGTTTGGAGGCCTCTATTATTTAAGCTCTATTAGTAATTATCTGTATTGTGAATGTGTCCTTGCTATAAATCAATAAAACTATCTTAGTCACCAAGAAGTAAACTAGAGCATCCTTCTTGTCACACAGTAACCTCCAGAATGCAATAGCAGGTAACCACAAATAATACATAAACTGTTGTGCACTTTATACAATTCTACTTTGTGAATGCTTTGGAAATTAAAGCAATGAAAATGGGATGGGGGCCATAAAACACCAATCTGGCATTGTTGGAAAATATATTTATTTTTTACAAAGCAGTAATAATAATGAGAAGCCACTCACACACTTTTTAGAAGCCCAGACAAGAGAGTTGTTTCTTTATAATTGGAATAATAAAACAAAGAATTGTGTGCAAAGAAAAAGTCCAGTAGGCAAACGTGTAAACATAAAATGTAACATTTAATTACACATCTTTAAAAACATTCAGTGTATGGTAATGAGCAAGCTAGGTTCACAGGAAGGCTAGAACCTACGCATTTTGTGCTGAGCGGCACTTCTAAATCCATAATTTCACTGTACCAAATGTAATAGTAAAAGTAAACACGTTTGTACAGTACAGTCACCATATTGGAAGTAAACCGATTTTGTACAGTATAATCTATAATCTACTTTTGCACGATTGCAGCAGCTGAATAAATACAACGTTTAAAAAAAATAATAATTAAAAAAAATGTTTAAAAACACACTCTTGTAAACTGAGAAACTTGCGGTCACTTATTAATATTCTGCACATTAAATATTGTTTCTAAAAAAATAAATGAGATAATTGAATATATATATATATATATATATATATATATATATATATATATATATATATATATATATATATATATATATATATATACACACACATATAATATGTGCTTGAAATGTTCAAAGGCAGTGAACCCTATACTTTTCTATGGAAGGCATATAGCCAATCATCTTTATAGTGAGGGTCTTATGTGTTGGTCTCACTGTGTATATTGAGATAAGATAAGGAGGATTTTGTGTTAGATAAGCTAATGAGGTCTGCTTTCTGTGCAAGTTCATTCCATTTTTTGTGGTTTCAATTAACAGAGATATCAATTTCATATATGAAAATAAAGCTACAGGAGTTTTATACGTGTTATATTTTTAAGCTGGCATAACAAAGTTATTAGAAATACATAAATGGGAAAACAATTTTGCAGTACACTGTCTCTTTAAGTATGAATAAAAATGGCCGTTGTAATTACATCAACATTGAAAATGGCTCATCTGCAGCCATTAATATGCAGATAATTATCAAGTGATAAATTGTGGTAAAACCGATATTTCTGTTTGAGAAACAGAGCAATAATACAATAATTTAGCACATTCGAGCATTTTATTTTTGTTCCACCATGTCCCTTTCATTATAGCCAATATAGAGTTAATTCATGGGGGTAGTAGGTGCAGAGTTAGTTTTACAAAGTGCTTCATTTTCAGCCACTAGGTCATGGTATCCTGGATAATTACTGGGGCTTAAGCAACACCACACCTTAGATAAACCTGTAATGCAGGAGTTTTCTACAAACATTTTCTTTTCTACAAGCTGAAGCTTGCCTAGTACATATATTTGCACTTTGCATTTTACTCTCTTTTCCTCTGGCTAGTTCATACTTGGTTGAACCAACAAATCATATTGTGTTGATTTAGCTCCATACTTCGTCAATGTTTGCGTGAGACAGAAATGTCATTAAAGTGGTAACTAAAACTGCAGGGTCAGCTGACTTTCCACCATAAAAATTCAACAGAAAACAAAATTACAAAATAGCAAAGATCATAATTAATTTCCATCTAAATTAAGCAATAATAAAAAATATATAAATGTATCATTATTATCTAATTGAATAGTATGCATTAAAATGTTTGTTTTTTACTTCTAAATATGTACAGATAGAACCTTTAATACCCTAATTGCTATGTTTATTAAACAAGGGGATGTATATTATTTCAGGTTTGATACTTTTGTTTATTTCTTTGTATGTACTTTTCTATACCAATGTTGCATACAAGCAGAACAATGAAGACTTTTTTCCAGCAGTAAAGAAGTCTCACATTGGACTTGAGAAGCATCAATGCTGGCAAGGAGTTACCTGCAATTTTTAAATATTATTAAAGATTTGATATGCTTATTATGCATTGTGTATGTGTTACCAAAGTGTGTAGGTTTTTAGAAAGTGCAAGTGAAGTCATTCTACCAAAGCAATTACCAGTCATGCACAGCCTTGTATCTCCATGTCAAAGAGATGGAAATATACTAAACCACTCGTGTGGTCCGTAAAGAACATTAAAAGCAAAATAATCTTTAATATATAACTAGAACTAAATTAATGATAACCAATCTATTATTGCAACACTAAACCGTTTTAAGTTTTAGTTGTTATCACAAGACGTCTTTGATGTTAGAAAAGTGAAGTGTGTAAATAGAACATAATGAGCTTTGCTACTGCAAGACTAAGAAGTCTTGTACAGTACTTATTATTATTATTATTACAAGGTACTTCTGGTCATTATAAATTGACCTTTTTGTCATCATGTGAGTAAGTGTATATATATATATATATATATATATATATACTGTATATATATATGTGTGTGTGAGTGTGTGGGTGTGTGAGTCTGTGGGTGTGTGTTGTGTGAGTCTGTCGGTGGGTGGGTGTGTGTTTGAGTGTGTGTGGGTGTTTGTGAGTCTGTGGGTGTGTGAGTGTGTGGGTGTGTGAGTCTGTGGGAGTCTGTGAGTGTGTGTGTGTGTGTGTGTGTGTGTGTGTAAGTGTGTGTGTGTGTGTGAGTGTGGGTGTGTGTGAGTTTAAAAAAATAGATACCTATGCTCAAAATCATATGTTCCCTAAAACATTGAAAGCACTGATTAAAAATGTATTGCACGTTCTTTTTTTTTTATTTTGCTTCCTTTTACTTTAATTTAACTATGAAAATATGCTTTTCTCACTTTCCCCACCACCTCCATTGACTTTAGCAAATATGCTATATTTATGTGAGCTACATATTACACAGTGATTACTTGGATCAGTGCTGAGGCTCATTTATGTCTGTCTCTATTTGCTCATATCATAGGAGATAAGATAAATATAAATTATTTTCATTGAGTGAATCATTGAGGTTCTTTGAAATTGCAAAACCTTTTAAATGTTTCTAACAAAATGATCATTTAAAAGTTATAAAACATATTTTTAAACATATATATTTTACAACACAATACTTAGTTGTTGATATACACTATGCAAAGGGTGGTGAACTCATGGCACTTGTAACTAATTCACTGGCACTCTGGACAACCTTTATGCTACCACCTTGTTCTTTGGTTGCATTGGCTGCAGTTGTAGTGCTGAATAAATGATTTATTTTATAAATCCTTGCTATGTGCTCCATCAATTAATATCTCAATAAGGGAATCTGTCCATGATCGCCAGAAGTGAGCAGCATCGAGCTGTTCGCAGTTATCATTGAATGAGCAGCTGCTCATGCAACTCCCCCTCTTACATGGCCTATTGCGAGCGAGCAGGGACTGTCAATCACACCTGTCAGACTAAAGTCAAAGCTGGAGAATAGGTTAGGAAACAGCTATTTATAACCGCATAAAAAAATAGTTGCAGGCACTCAAGGGAATTGTTTTTTAGATTATCAACAATTAGGGCATAAACTCTCAAAAATATGTGTATGTACTTGGGCCATTTGGTAAACAAGAGATTTATAGACTACAACTGGATATTGTGTATCCTTCACTGATTCTATCTCCATGTGGTACAACAACGGGTTTGTGGAATAAGAGGAGAGTACAATGCTATGTACCACAAGGAACTCCTCCACAGATGATGTAGCAAATATGTTTTAAAATGTTAGAGAAAAGAGCAATGAAAGTAAGAGTAGCACAAAAACACACATACTATTGTAATATTGTGCCTCATAGATTTAAAACAAAAAAATAATATCTTCCATTTCAGCTTATAATGAGGGAAGCAATATTTTTTATTCATGTTACTGTGGCACACAAGTATAGTGCACTTAGCCTGGCATATTTTGTGGCACATTTTATTTATATGTCACTGAGATGCTATATCTGTCCAAATAAAAGGGTTTTTATTTTAATTTAATTTAAAACTGACCTGAAAATAAAATAAATATGTTTTATTCATCTTATAAGCCCTATGTAAGTGATGCCGCAAAGTGTCGGCACCATTTTGCAAACTAACCATGACCTGGCATTAGTACATCATGGACTAGATCTATTCCCTAGGTAAGGAATGAACAACAAAAAAGGTGTCACTGCTATATTTCATGTAGAAAACATTGGAAGTTGTTTATTAAAGTGCAAAATCAACAAATTACAGGTAATGTACTGAAGCAACAGTTTCAATCTATATGTAGTTTATTTAATGTTATTTAGCCTGCAATATTCCAGGCTAATCATTTGTCATAAAATAAAGTGAAGGAACCGGATGTGCAGGACACAGAGAAACAGTGAGGCAGCACAGCAGACTATAACTTGTCTAGGGAATAATAGTGCTGCCAAAGTGCTATTGTTTAACTCTTCTTATGGTTCACAATGGAGATGCAAATTAAAGAAAAAGAGGGCAGCAGCATTAATGTGAGTTACCGCACATAATAGTAACAGTCTTAGAATGCTGTTGCTATTATCTCATAGCTGCTCCCATAGGAAGTAATAGCTGTTGCTGTTACTTGTAAGCTGTCACAGTACTTGAACCACTCAATCTTTGAGTGGTTTGAGTATGATGGCTCCCAAGGCCAACCCAAGTTCTAAAACACTATTGTACAGCTGTTGCCAGGAAGTTTAATTATATCAAAACATTTTTACTCTTTGAGAGTTGAACCACAATGTATGAAACAGAGATATATTGTATGGTGGAATAGCAATTTACATGCATATTTAGCATAATTATTTTGGGCAATATTTAATTTCATTGACAGGTTGAATTGTGTTATAAAACACGTAGGCCAAACTACTGGAACTGGCATACATAACACCGAAGCTGTATAGAAACTGGGAAACTGATTCTGAAGGAAATTGCCCGAAATGTGCAAAACCAGCAGCAGATCTGCTCCATATGCTGTGGACATGTCCCAAGCTGTATACATTTTGGGGAATGACAAATCATTGGCTAAACGCTATAAACAACGCAACCCTCACTCTTACACCTCAAACAGTAGTATTCCTTAACCTTTGAAACCAGAGCAAAACGAACACAATATTCATACACAATGTCATTTTACATGCTAGGAAAACTATATTTAAACACTGGCTGAAAGGAGACCCCCCTACCCTAACCCAGTTGAAAAGAGAGATACATCAACAAATGCTCTATGAACAAGCTGAAACATTAGGTGACCTCCAGGGAAGAACAAATCACTTCATGAAAAAGTAGGAACCCTACCTACTCACATTAGACAGGGCCCAACAAACTTAGATACTATACTCAATCAGGAATACAGACTAAATCCTCAATGCTTAACTGAGAAAAGAATGGCAACTCAACTTTGACACTACTAGAAACTAAATTGGCGAAGACCTAAAATCTTAGCAGAAGACAGGTGGCATCCTGGGGCCCGGGATTCCCCACTACAGTATTTATATTATGAATAAAGACATGCGTGAGTACAATATGTTTACTGTTGATATTCCATGAGCCAATTGTTATGTGAATGTAAATTGAAATGTGAAGTTAAACCAGCAATTGGTACGCCAGAGGTATTTATATCGCAGACTTTTATTCTTGTACTGAATTTGCTCACTGTATGTCTTTTCCATGAATAAAGAATTTAAAAAAAGAGAAAAAGATGAGATGGCAAAGACATCACAAGAAAAGGACTACCAGATAAAAAAGAACCATCCTATACGCAAACAAACAGACTCAAAAGAAAGGAATAACAAGTTATAAAAAGATTTATTATACAAACAACAAAATTGTATATCGGAAATATTGTTTGTGTTTGTAACAGTTGTCATCTCAACATAAATAAAGAATAAAAAAATTAAAAAAACATGTAGACCAAGTTATTTTATTTGTTTTTTAAACTTGCAAATATAAAAGTGTCAATTTGTATTATATATAGGTACAAAGCCCTTTATCCAAATGGCTTGGGACTGGCAAAGGTTTGGATTTTGGAACAGTTTAAATTTCTGAATATTTGTATATTTGCATCTGTAATATGGGAAAGCTTGGAGAGGGGATGGGACCAAGTGTAAACAACAATATTCTATGTGATAAAGGCAATATTTACATAATTTATAATTTTTAATACTTTTGTATACAAGGTACCATTGGAAAGATAGTAAAGTACTGTAATCAGAAAGGTAAAAGTTGTTATTTTAAATAAACATAGACCAGCAATTGCACTCTAGAACACAAAACCCAAACCAAAGATACATGTTGACAAGATTGTGACTTACTGGCAGGGAAAATTGTATTTTTTTATATTTTTATTTAAAAGAAAATATTAATGAAAACATCTGGATTTCAGAATAATTCTAGATTTTGGAATTATGAATGTGTCTGTATTAGTAAATTAAAAAAATAAATTTAAATTAAAATTGATATTAGCAAACATTCTTGTTTTTAAACTGACACTATTAATAGTAAATATTGGAATATAGCCATATGTCTACTGGCTTGCACTGTGCCAATATCCGCTAGGTAAAATGGTGCGTTGGTGTCTGAGTAGACCCAGAAAGACACATAAAGGATTTCCCTCAGTTTTATGTCCCTTAGCTTTTCAGTCTTCAGTCCAGATAGTGAAGGGACAGATGCATTCAAATGCATTTAAAAAGGTTGCATTATGCCCATCAGGCCTTGGGTCTGACATGCTTCCATTAGAATTATCGGAATCAAGGTGGTGACATCATGATAAAAAGTGTACAAAAATTTTCATTTGGTCACCTATCTGAACATGACTTGAGTGTTCACCACAACTTATGTTGAATTAACATCAAACAGTGTTTATTTTATACCAGGTCATCAAGAGCTTCACCACTCTTTGGGCCAGTTTACAAGTGGCTTTGCTAGACGGAAGCTTTAGCATGTTTATTACAAGTTGAAAGTAAAAAGTTTGTGTGTGAGCGAAACCCGCCGCTCTATCCAAATATCGCGACTAATGTATACTCCCCATAGAAGTCAATGGAGAGCACAGAAGAAAAAAACCTATCATTCGTACGTTAACCCAACAGGAGTTATGAATATTTAACATTCTAATATTCTTCACATACAAATTTAGGTCTATTGCGGTGTCAAGTTAGCGCACATGAATAGCTTCAATGAGTGTTAATAATGATTATTAAAAATTATTATACATACTGTAAAAAATTCTGAATATTCCATAGAATATATCTATATGATTTATAGTATGTATAATAACTTTTTAAAATTATTAGTCATATTTTTTAATATTTAATATTTCAATAACATGCATTGAAGTTAGAAATCCTTCATGTGCTCTAATCCGACACAATGTTAGACCTAAATTGTGAACATATATACCAATATTTTCATTCCTATGTTCTTCACAAAGAAAGAATTTTATTTGTATTACTAAATATATATTTCTACATATATATGATACTGTTACTGTAATATATATATATATATATATATATATATATATATATATGTAGAAATATTTATTTACTCTACAAATTACATTATCCTGTAAGTAAAGAACATTGGAATGTGAAATACAGTAAAACACATAAACACAGTTAAACATATAAATACTTAAATACATATGTACACACATACACATGTTAGACATGTCTATGTAAGTATATACTGTATACGTTAAAGCCCTTTGCAGCCCTTTTTTTTTAAACACCTTATACCATATAAATTGCCCTTATTACTTTTTTTTTTTAAATCATATTTTTTCATCAGATAGAATTTATATGAGTTTAGCTGTAGTTTAAGTGTATTTATAATGTGTTTAATGCAGATTTTTTTCCCCCCTTTACGCAAGCTCTCAAGTCGCAATAACCAGACAAGCATTATTTATATATGCACTCGAGCAAATACGTTTGCTTTCAACTTGTAATTTAAAAAAGCTGAAAAAAGCACCTGTATGATATGTCTAATGCGTAATGTAATATTGAACCTACAGCTGAACAGTATGAAATTAATTGTCCCTATATACAGTATCTATAAATATAAACTTTCCATAACCTGATCCACACTAGTATTCTCACACTGGTACTTTATATTAAGGGACTCAGTTTATTAAACAAGGTAATACAGAGCATTTATGATTACTGTCATATACCTTATCCACTGTCCCGCACTCCTATCTTTTTATAGAACTTATGACAATTAAAATCTGACTTACTTATTGTTTTAGTTAACCCTGGCAGTAGCTAGTTACTATAGAACAGGCATTAAACAGATAGTCAAATAATGTGGCTGATTTTGCACATCTCATTTGCTACAGTTATGACTTTAGACAGGAGGGCGGGATGTATATGCTTCTTGTAAGTTCTGTTTGAGTAATTTGTTCTAATTGTTCTTTTTTATCACTGGAAAATATTAGGCAACGATTTCCCTCTGCACTGTGGTCATTACCTCTGCAAACCCAGTGTTCCGAGTTGTATAAAGTGACTCTCAGAACTATTTCACAAGGTACAGTCAATTCAAAATAGTCATCCCTCTCCATTGACATGCAATTATCCCCTGATTAGAGTTGCATGCCAGGAAAGGTGTTAAACTACCTCTGTTTTGTTATGTTATGCAGAACACCCATTTGCCCCTCCCATGAACACAAAGTCAACTATCAATTAATATGTGTCATTTTTCACACCTATTGTGCAAAGAAGTGAAACCAAGGGCAGCTATTGAAAGGTGGGTGTTTGGCAACATGTGCTCCCTAATTTAACTGGCCTGTAGTTACCCAGCAAAGAACAAATAATTGCATATTGAAGCACCTGTGCCTGGAAGAGAATTTCAGGCAATGTGAACTTCCCTAGTGAGATGCTGCTCTAGTTTATGAGAAGCAAACAGGTTGGCCTTTGTGAGTATAAGTCAGCAAGACTGTCAAGAGAAAGCCATAGGAAACACAATAATTATACATTGTTTTGTAGCTCTTAAACTAGCCTGGGCAGCAACAACATAGCAATATATGCTGAAATTGTGCTCAGACTTCGATAGACAGACGAACAGAGAGACAGATCAATTATACAGATAGAGATATAGATATAGATAGATAGATAGATAGATAGATGATAGATAAATAGATGATAGATAGATAGATATACAGGCAGACAGATAAATCGATAGATAAAAAGATAGAAAGATCAATTTACAGACAGACGGATAGATTAGACAGACAGATAGATAGACAAAGAGACAGACAGATGATAGATAGATAGATAGATTAAACAGACAGACAGATAGGTAGACAGACAGACAGATAAAGATAGATAGATTGATAGATGATTAGACAGATAGGTAGATATAGATAGATAGATAGATAGATTAAACAGACAGACAGATACATAGGTACACAGACAGATAATGATATATAGATAAAATAGACAGACAGATAGGTTAGCACTGTGGAATCTGTTGGCGCTCTACAAATAACAGATAATAATAATAATAATAGGTAGACAGACAGAGAGAGAAAGATAGAGAGATAGATTATTAGACAGACAGACAGATAGATGGTAGGCAGACAGAGATAGATAGATAGATAGATAGATAGATAGATAGATAGGCAACAATAATAAGGTTGGTATGAAAAACAAAATATTCAGTAATTCAGCACATTTTAAAAATTGTTTGCATTTTCTATATTATATTTTTGAGAGTACAGAATACGTCTTTACTGTTTGACTACCAAGTAGTTAATTAAAAGTCATTTTTAACAATTTAAGTGTAATTACATTACTTACTTTTAAAATCATTCGTCAGAAGAAACTGTAACCCTGTGATATGTATCTCCAGAGTTTGTCAGTGTCTCAGGTAGCTGGGCTGTATTACACGTTGGCAAGTTATGAGATGATTATTTGCACTTTGTACACAACCCAGAGACATGCTTTACACTATAGTTTCTCAGTTTCTCTAATTAGTTGTTGGGTATTCCATTGTCCCTTACTTATAAAAATTATACCTCTGAGATAAAGAGATTGTATACTACTGACTTGCTTTCCTGAACAAATTGGTAACCTGTCAAGATCAGACATCTGCAAGACTCTTGGCTGGAAACAGTGCAGTAAACCTCTCAACTTTCAATACTATTGAGCATCCAAAAGCAAGGGATGTAATCAAATAGCGTAATCAAATGAGGGGGGTGATCTTTGTAGCAGAAACATTAGGCTGACATTGTAAGGCCTTGCTGAGCAAGACTGGAACTACATAACAACATATTGCACCTTGGATTTATTTGTTACACTTCATTATATGCTTTTGGCAATTTTTATATTTTTTTTCTGGAGGGCTTATCTAGTGCTGTGTCAATAGGTAGTGTTAAGTGTCAATGAGGATTGTATTGGTATTGCTACATATTGCACTCCCCAGTGCAAAGGAATAGTGAAGTGCTTCATTATTATTATTATTGTTAATATTAATATTATTATTATCATCATCATTTTATACATTTAGATATATGTTGCAGTTTAGAAAAACACTTAGAAGATTATTTTTTGTATAAATAAAATTGCTTAATTTAATTAGTTTCATCAAATTACCTGGATTTGACACATGGGTGATGTTATACTGAAGTATTGCTATCATAGAATCTCTTTATCTTGACTTTATAAGAACTGCAAAAGCAGTAGAATAAATTTAATGGCACATTCTAAATTATTTAATAATTTATTCTAAATTATTTATAAATGGACTAATTTAGTGAAAATAATGTAAAAACTTTCATATTATTTATTTTAGAATATTATTATAGAAACAATGTTTTATTTTTTCATCTCGAAATATAATCTTATTGAAGTCACAGCACGTAGCAGCCAATCTATAACAATAGAATCAGCAGTTGCACAACAATGGTGGTATCGTCAAGTCAGTTTAATGCTTTAAAATGGAGAAAGAAAGAAGTTTCAAAAGTCTAATGTTGAATATTATTACTTTTTACCATCAGTTTTATGTACAAGTACATTCAAACAAATCATAAAATGCATATCACATATTTCATACAATAACATGGTCTATAAATAACTTCAGAATGGTTTATGAAGAGCTTCTTTCCATTGGACACAGGTGTAACTCACTTGCTATAAATATGTTACATTTTTAGTTAATTCCAGCAAAATAAATGGTCCATGAGCACTTTACTGTAGGCTTCAAGTTTCTGCCCTTTCCATGCCCTGTAGGCCTAGCCAGGACAATACTAGACAGTTAGTCAACTTACTTGAAGATATTTTACTTCTTTGATACTGGATCCAAACTGGGAGGGTGTGGAAGAAGAGTTTCTGTGTAAACATAACCTTGCTACCTATCAAATCACAAAATGAGAATAATGTGCATGTTATTATAAACGTATATCTTCCTACATAACATCAAAACCAGTCCCCTTATACACTATGAACAGAAAGTCTTGCAAAAGCAAACACAGATTTATTGTCTTCACAATTCACTTGGGTGTAGACTTCACTCTCTTATGTACTTGGGCTGAGAACAAATCTCAGGTGCAGACAGGGAATACTGTCTGTGTTTACTTATTGAACTTTTTCAAATATGTTGTACATGAATAAAAAACTTTAAAACCACTTCTAACAAGAATCTTAACAATGCACTAAAAATATCCCCTCCCATTCTGCTTCTGTATACTTTTCCTATTGAGCTATCTATAAAAACAATAATGGAATGCATGTTTACCAAAAAACATATGCTCCCCAGAGTTAAAGCTCCTGCAGTATTGAAAGGTGAATCCTATTGAACGGTGCGGAAATATGACCTCATAACTAGGCAGGTAAAGACACGGTCATCTGCAGAACACAACCATAGAGCGAGATCAGGCTTAGTGAGTGACATATTCTGCCTTTTGTCCTGTACGTTTGTTTGTTTTTTAAAGTTCATATAAAGAACATTAAAGGAAGTACATTTATAATATCTCTAAATATTCATTGGCTGAAAGCATTGGCCGTTGATGATCTGTTAATATGTTTAGTTTGCATCTCATAATACAAATAAGGAGCAGACAGACCCACCCAGTAATATCAACAATAGGCAGAAAACCAATAACAAGAACTGAAAATTGGAGGTTCTGTATTTGTAATCATGCATGGATGAAAAACAATACAGATAGTACCATGCTGCCAACACTGTAGGGAGAGAAGTTCAGTGACATAAAAACCAACTGTACAAACCAAGTAAGCCTTTAATAGCCAAAACAGATGATGTAAAATTCTAATTATAATATTTATGCCTTAAAAAAGGAGCGCTATAGAAGGTGTTGGATTCAACACAGTTTAGAGGACAAAGCTATAGTTAAAAAGTGTGTTAATATAATTATGTGGGACAGAACAGTAATATTGTTTTTTTTAGTTGTTAAATGTAATGTAGCAAGTACTATTAGATTCTAAAAATATAACATAGAGTGTGTTTTCATAATTATGTCTCAAACAATGGAAGAGTATGTAAGTCACCTAGAACCAGTTATTTTTAAAATGACCTTTTCAATGCTTAATGCACAATAATGCAGTGGGGAGAGAGTTGGATGTAGATATGAGTTTCAATGCTGTACAGGTGAAACTCGAAAAATTAGAGTATCGTGCAAAAGTTAATTTATTTCACTAATGCAACTTAAAAGGTGAAACTAATATATAAGATAGACTCATTACATGCAAAGCAAGATAGTTCAAGCCGTGATTTGTCATAATTTTGATGATTATGGCTTACAGCTCCTGAAAACCCCAAATTCACAATCTCAGAAAATTAGAATATTACATGCAATCAATAAAACAAGGATTGTACATAGAACTATATCGGACCTCTGAAAAGCATAAGCATGCATACTGTATGTACTCAGTACTTGGTTTGGGACCCTTTTGCAGCAATTACTGCCTCAATGCGGCGTGGCATGGAAGCTATCAGCCTGTGGCACTTCTGAGGTGTTATGGAAGACCAGGATGCTTCAATAGCGGCCTTCAGTTCTTCTGCATTGTTCGGTCTCATGTCTCTGATCTTTTTCTGATCTTTCTCTTGGCAATGCCCCATAGATTCTCTATGGGGTTCAGGTCAGGCAAGTTTGCTGGCCAATCAAGCACAGTAATCCCACGGTCATTGAACCAAGTTTTGGTGCTTTTGGCAGTGTGGGCAGGTGACAAGTCCTGCTGGAAAATGAAGTCAGCCTCCCCATAGAGCTCGTCTGCGGAAGGAAGCATGAAGTGCTCCAAAATCTCCTGGTAGACGGCTGCATTGACCCTGGACATAATGAAGCACAGTGGACCAACACCAGTAGATGACATGGCTCCCCAAATCAACACAGACTGTGGAAACTTCACACTGGACTTCAAGCATCTTGCAGTGTGTGCCTCTCCATTCTTCCTCCATACTCTGGGTCCTTGGTTTCCAAATGAGATGCAAAATTTGCTCTCATCAGAAAAGAGGACTTTGGACCACTGAGCAACAGACCAGGTCTGTTTTTCTTTAGCCCAGGTAAGATGCTTCTGATGTTGATTGTTGTTCAGGAGTGGCTTGACAAGAGGAATATGACATGTGAAGCCCATGTCCAGAATCTGTCTGTGTGTGGTGATTCCAGTCTCAGTCCCCTCCTTGTGAAAGTCCCCAACACTTTTGAATGGCCTTTTCCTGACAATCCTCTCGAGGCCGCGGTCATCCCTGCTGCTTGTACACCTTTTTCTTCCACACTTTTCCCTTCCACATAACTTTCTATTAATGTGCTTTGATACAGCACTTTGGGAACATCCAACTTCTTTTGCAATTACCTTTTGAGGCTTTCCCTCCTTATGGAGGGTGTCAATTATGGTTTTCTGCACAACTGTCAGGTCAGCAGTCTTTCCCATGATTGTGATTCCTACTGAACCACACTGAGAGACCATTTAAAGGCGCAGGAACCCTTTGCAAGTGTTATGGCTTAATTAGCTGATTAGAGTGGGGCACTTTGAGCCTAGAATATTGCACCTTTTCACAGTATTCTAATTTTCTGAGATTGTGGATTTGGGGTTTTCATGAGCTGTAAACTATAATCATCACAATTATGACAAATCACGGCTTGAACTATCTTGCTTTGCATGTAATGAGTCTATCTCATATATTAGTTTCACCTTTTAAGTTGCATTAGTGAAATTATAAATTAACTTTTGCACAAAATTCTAATTTTTCGAGTTTCACCTGTAATCTGCCCACAAACTGCAATCAATGGTCATTTGCATTGGTTCTCTTGCAGACAAAGGTTAACCGCAACCCTTTGCTTGTTTTAACCCCTTGATAACTAAAAAGGGCAGCAACATGCATTGAAGTCCTTTGTGCTAGCCAAAGGGTTAACTAGTGCACCATTTTTTAAGCTATACTCTTTCAGGATATTTTGTTGCACTTAAAAGGAAAGTAAATTAAACTTTCATGATTCAGATAGGGCATGTCATTTTAAACAACTTTCTAATTTACTTTTATCATCAAATTTGATTTGTTCTCGGTATTCTTAGTTGAAAGCTAAACCTAGGTAGGCTCATATGCTAATTTCTAAGCCCTTGAAGGCCACCTCTTATCTGAATGCATTTGATAGTTTTCACAGCTAGAAAGCGTTAGCTCATGTTTCATATTAAATAACATTGTGCTCATGCACCTGGAGTTATTTAAAAGTCAACATTAATCGCCTGAAATGCAAGTTTGTCAAAAGATCTGAGATAAGGAGGCAGTCTGCAGAAGCTTAGATGCAAGGTAATTACAGATGTAAAAAGTATATTTCTATAACAGTGTTGGGTATTCAAAACTGGAGAATGGTAAATAAAGGGATTATCTATCTTTTTAAACAATATCATTTTTGGGGGTTGATTTATGAAGCAGTGAATGCTGCTTCCGACCCACTCCGCTTCAGTTCCGCCTGAAGCGTAAGTTAAGAAGCAGCGGTCCTAAGACCGCTGCTCCTTAACTCGTCTGCCACCTCAGAGGTGGTGGACAGCAATCAGCCCGATTGAATACGATCGGGTTGATTGACACCCCCTGCTAGCGGCAGATTGGCCGTGAATCTGCAGGGGGCGGAATTGCACCAGCAGTTCACAAGAACTGCTGGTGCAATGATAAATACCAACAGCATACGCTGTCGGCATTTATTGATGTGCGGCGGACATTATACGCTACATCGTATCATGTCCGTCCGCACAATAATAAATTGATCCCTTGGTGTTTACTATCCTTTTAATGTGGTAATGATGTTGAAATTATAGCAGCATTGCAAATGAAAACAAGGCTTTATGCTAACAAAATATTGTATGCATGTTTCCATATATAAATGGCGTAGTTGAATCTTTATTTTCATAAATTGAATTAATTTACAACATTATACCAATGTTTTAGTCACCATTTGGCTATTTATCAAACAAAAGCAGTGTATCCAATGCCCTTTTAAATATTGAGGTCATCTCTGAGCTGTGTGTCCGGCAGCAATTAGAACCCATCCCCTTGAGTGTTTGTTCATTTGTTTGTTTTCCCCACTAAATCAAATTTCAACTGCCCATAACAGTCAGACAGTTCCACCAGTGATTTATGGTGCATATAGAGGTAATATGTAAGAGAAAGTGATGGACAGTGGGGTAAGTAAGAGGACAGTGAAAAACAGTTGTGCTTGTTTGAGTTGAAGACAGACGTGAGGAGGAAACTAGTATATGAAAGAAATGCAGACAAAGGTTGTTTTTTTTATAGGCATAGAAGGAGCCGTTTGTAAGTGAAGCATGCTGGGAATTAAGTGAAAGGGCTATGTCTATATGGTCAAGGTAGATATATAGGGGACAATGACAGAGGGGGAGTCTAGAAGAGTGGGTGAGTACAGAAGAGGTGTTTTTTGGGAGTTATCAGGTGAAGACAGCTCTGGGTAATAGAAGATCTGCATACACAGACAATAAGAGTTATTAATGCATCCTTTCCAATGTCATTGTATGCCAGTGAGGCCTACTGCCACTGGTCTACTTCTTTAGACTCGTTTTTCTTCTTGCTCTGCTCACAGGAGTCAGTATACTTCAATACTGAATTCACTAAAATGGATGCTGTAGTTACGATGGCAAGGAAAGTATTAGGGGGATATTTATCAAAGGTCTGGCGGACCTGATCCGACAATGCGGATCAGGTCCGCCAGACCTTGCTGAATTTGGAGAGCAATACGCTCTCCATATTCAGCATTGCACCAGCAGCTCTTGTGAGCTGCTGGTGCAATGCTGTCCCCTGCAGATTCCAGCAGGGAGGTGTCAGTCAACCCGATCGTACTTGATCGGGTTGATTTTCGGAGATGTGTGTCCGTCTGCTCAGAGCAGGCGGACAGGGTTATGGAGGGAATAACAAGAACAGGCAATCAAACAAATAACATCAAAGCTCCATATAAACATTGAACCTCTCTTACTAGATTCTTTGTAATGAACTTTACACGTATTAAGGTATTGGTGGGTCACATAGGCCCATTTGGTCAAGAGGATTTGGAATGAGCGCAATCATAGTCAAACATGTCTAGTAAGAACAACCTTAGGGTGATTAGAATAGCAAGAAAAAGAGGAGAAGAGAAAGAAGAGAGAAAAAGAAGAAAGAAGACAAAAAAAAGGGGGGGTAGGGGGACACAGGTGGGGGAGGGATAGAAGGAGGAGGGAAAATGCCTGGTATTTACAGCTATTGTTGGAAGAAGTAAGGGAGAGAGGAAGGAGCAGCAAAGAGGGCAGGGAAGAGGGAGAGAGGGGGAGAAGAGGAGAAAAAGAAAACCAAGAGCAGAGAGAAATTGGTTGTTCTTGTAGTTTGGTGCTATTCCAAAAAGTTATAACTCTGATCAGAATTTGTTACTGTATAAATGTATTATAAATTGAGTGTTGCGGTATGGCCAAGAAAAACCGCATTAATCGTCTTCCCTAAGAAGGGAGGCACATTTGAAAGGGGGGAGTGGGGGCCTATTACTGGGGGGAGGAGGTGGTAGGAATTGTTGGTGGGAATTACTGTTATTGGCGGGCCATATAGGGGGGAGGGCCAGCCGCACTAGAACGGAGTAGTTGGTGCTAAGGGGGTGGGGATCAAAACTTAGATTGTCGGCCTTATGGCCTGTCACATATATGGGTTGTATAACAGTGGAGATTATGCAACAGTGATAACATA
This sequence comes from Bombina bombina, assembly GCF_027579735.1. Classification (NCBI taxonomy): domain Eukaryota; kingdom Metazoa; phylum Chordata; class Amphibia; order Anura; family Bombinatoridae; genus Bombina; species Bombina bombina. The sequence continues at coordinate 396,691,650 of NC_069502.1, read as the reverse complement.
TAGCAAACAGGAAACATATAAGAAAACAACAATTTCACACTTAGAACTTCCTTAGTATTATTAACAGTTGTAACACCACAAAGTGAAAACTGGGAGTCAACTTTACATTTCGTTGCGGACACATTAAATCAGTTCTGGGGTTTGTAGATGTGGAACCCAAGGAATGCTTCACTATTTACCTGGTTGCTCTGGCTAAACAAGTATTGATGGGACATTTAAACTTTGGATGTGCATTAGGCATCTATAACCATAACGCTGCGCTTTAAAAGCCGTGCGTTCTGTATTGTAGTAATTTTGTTTACAACTAATGGATTGGGAACATATGAAAGTGATGGCTTACTGTGTCGCGCCAAATATTTCTATCCTTGATGTGATTAGTCTCCTATCAAGGTGTCCAATCTGAAATGCTAATGTTAGGGTTACCTTCTGCGCATGTAAGCTATCTGCTATTTCTGCTTTGTTTCATATATCGCTAGGGGGTGTCGTGTTCAGGCATAGTGGTCAGAGCTGGCAAATTATAGGGAAGGTTGCCTAGTCTAGCTACCCTTCGATGCATGCAATGTATGGTTCTGAATAGGTACTATCAGCTATAGTCATGGTTGTTAAGTGCATAGGAAATGTGCACTGGTTGGGCCCGCACCGAGCACTCAGGACCTGTGGATTAGCGTGACCTTGACTGACAGGATAGACTTCGAGCTATTAACCTATAGGGTCTAGGCTAGGGATTACTGCAAAGCTAAGACAATATTTCTATCTATAAACAGTAATGATAGTTGGTAAGCAAGGAGGTCTCTGCTAATTTACATAAACAGTAGTAAGAGCATCATGAATAAGTAATTAAAAAATAAAATCAAAGAGAAATACTTATCATCTAGAGTCCACCGGAATCAGCAAACAAGTCCAAATAGTTCCAAGGATGTTGGAACACAGTCCTTCAACAAACACACAAACAGTGTCCAGCAGAAAACTGTTCATGCTAAGCAGACTCCAGGTTGTAGTCACATCTGCATGTCCTAGGGAGTTAGTGATCCAGATCTGTGTCTTTGAGGAAGAGTGGACCATTCTTGGTCTTCATGTAGCTTCTGCGGTCCAAGGCCTCGGATAGAAGGAGTTGACCAGTCCTTTAGCCTTGAGGCCCCTGGAGCGCCCTGTCGGTCTGCAGGAGTATTGGAAGCTGTCCATTCTGCTGCTGAGGCACTTAGCTGGGTTTGTCTGGGTTGTGGTTTTTCTTTTTCTTTTTGGGGGGGATACAGATTCCACAATTTTAGAAGTTCGTATCCTCTGGTTGAAGTCTGTACAGTGAACATCTGATTGTTTCGGAATATTAACAGCTTTATGGGGTAGCCCCATCTATACCTGATGTCATTTTTCCGTAGTATAGAAGTGATTTCAGCATAGGTCTTTCTTTTTTGTAGGATTCTCACAGAGAGGTCAGGAAAGATTTGCAGGCCTTTGAATTTGTCTGGAAGGGGTGGTTTCTGGAAGTGCGCTCTCTGGATTCTCTCTTTGTAAGTGAAATAGTGAAGTCGGACTATTGTATCTCTGGGCTGGTCATCTGAGAGACCCCTGGGCTTAAGTGCGCGGTGCGCACGATCCATTAAGGCTTCTATTTCTGTGGCAGGGGGAGCAAGCACATGAAACAGTTCTTTTAGATACGGTTGCAGGTTAGCTGCGGAGACAGTCTCGGGATACCTCGGATCCTCAGGTTATTCCGCCGAGATCTATCTTCCAAATCAGCTATTTTGTCATCTACAACTTCAAGATAGTCTGCTAAGCGCTGCGTGTAAGATTGCAAGTTAGAATGTTCTACAGCAGCATCTTCCTGCCTTCTCTCTAGGGTGTCTATTCTTTCGTTAGTAGATGAAATCTCTTTTTTAAGTTCAGCCGTGGAGGCTGCCATTTGAGCTGTGAATGAAGCATGGTGCTTGTCCAGGAGGGACTTTAGAGAGTCCATAATGAAAGAGGGAGTAACTGCCTCAGGGGGGGCTTGTTCAATATTCTGTATAGCCGCTAATGTGAGATCCGAGGAATCAGACCTGGGGGAGTCTGGAGATTCCATGTCACTCTGTGGTATCCCTCCTGAGGGCCCGAAGTGGTCCATCACAGTTTTTTTTGGTAAAAAAGGCTGCTTGTTCTTTTTCCCCCTCGCTGACTGCGACATGCTGGATGAGAGGTGAATTGTGATCACTGTGGCGGGGGCTCTTGGTGGGAACTTGTCCAGGAATGCCAAGGTAGTCCCCTTTAGATGGTGTTAGAAATCACTGTGTGGCAGACAGGCCTGGGTGGCCTAGAGGTGATTATTCCATGTTAGGCGAATTTCCTGCAACATTTAAAATAGTTCAGGCACCATTCAGTGCCAGTAATATCCACTTTGTGTTTATTCAAACAATGAAATGCCAGGCTGTGCTTAATATATAAACAGATGAAATTACATGCAGTTTTAAAAGCATTTAAAGGGACATTTTACACTAGATCTTTCTTTGCATAAATGTTTTGGAGATGATCCATTTATATAGCCTACTTGGCTTATTTTTTAATAACATTGTCCTGATTTTCAGACTCCTAACCAAGCCCCAAAGTATCAGATGTACACGCAAACTCCTGCTGGCTCCTGTTTGTGTAAGCTGTCTTGTCATACGCAGAAAAGGGGGAGGGGCTTTTCCTGCTTTCCCAGCCCATTTCACTGTGTGTCCCAGCTTAACCTCATCAACAGTGCTAAACTGGGAGCTTCTAAGTAAGTTTTTTTTTTTTTAAAATATACTATATTTTTAGATCAGTGTCTGTGCATATTCTTCTTTATAGTAGTGTCTATTACATGCAGTTATATGAAATTTGGTGTATACTGTCCCTTTATGGGCTAGATTTATCAAGTACTAGTAGAATTCTCCTTTGTATTCTCCTCCAATTTCTCTGGAGCTCGCCCTTGGAGAGGCGCACCGGTGTGCACAAATTTATCAAAAAATTGCATATAATAATTTGCGCTGTTTGGAAGGTGAGCTGGGGCAGAATATGATGAATTTCTCCTCACAAAAAAGAAAGTTCTCTGGATTTATAATTTAAAACCCGTGGTTTTTTTAGGTAGTATTTTTTTCCCTCTTCAAGTAATTATAACATTTGCGTTTTACATGGGGCAAATTTGCGCATTAATTTTGGTTTGTTACCTGAATACATTTTTACTTTAACTTTGTTATAATAATGACTCTATATAACTGTAACACATTCCAATTGTTAATACAATTTTTATTTTTTGTGGGGCAATTTTGCATTCTATATTTGTCATATGTATCTAGCTTAAGATAGACCTGCTAGAATCATAACATACTCCATAAGAAATAGATGTGAACATGACACAAGCTCAAAGACATTGGCCTCTATTTAACAAGCTCTGTAAGGAGCTTGATGGTCCCTGTTTCTGGCGAGTCTTCAGACTCGCCAGAAACAGCAGTTATGAAGCAGCGGTCACAAAGATCACTGCTCCATAACCTGTCCGCCTGCTCTGAGCAGGTGGACAGACATCGCCGGAAATCAACCCGATCGAGTACGATCGGGTTGATTGACACCCCCCTGCTGGCGGCCTATTGGCCGTGAGTCTGCAGGGGGTGGCGTTGCACCAGCAGCTCTTGTGAGCTGCTGGTGCAATGCTGAATACGGCGAGCGCATTGCTCGCCGTATTCAGCGAGGTCTGTCAGACCTGATCCACATTGTCGGATCAGGTCCGACAGACCTTGATAACTTGGGGCCAATGATTTCTATAGCTGTTCTCTACAGTACCTATGGAGAACTATAATGCGCTTATTTGTAGGAGAACTTTGCGTTCTCCAAAGGTGCATAAAAATGACAAATTGGTAACTGGGTGTAATGCTAAGGCAGACTCTATGAAATGCGTCTAAAACTTTCAAATTGAACCCCTTTTTTAAGTACACAGATGAGCCTTGGCAAACGCAAACAAAGTGAGAGGACTGTATAGTCCGACTTGCCCAATTTTGGGTGCACTTTGCATTAATAAATCAGGGGATTTAGTCAAATGCGGATTTCTAGATGCAATTTTAGGAGAATTGCTTTGATAAATCCTGATCTAAGTGTCAGAGAGACAACAAGGAGTGTAAACTCATATGCAAAGGTAAAAAGGGGTCAATACAAACAAAGGGATAAAAAAACATACAGTGAAGGAAAAATTATTTGATCCCCTGCTGATTTTGTACATTTTTCCACTGACAAAGAAATGGTCAGTCTATAATTTTAATGGTAGTTTTATTTGAACAGTGAGAGACAGAATAACAACAACAAAAATCCAGAAAAAACGCATTTAAAATTTATTTATTAATTTATTTGTATTCTAATAAGTAAAATAAGTATTTGATACCCTATCAATCAGCAAGATATCTGGCTCCCATGTGTCTTTTATACAGGTAACGAGCTGAGTATAGGAGCACTCTCTTAAAAGGAATGCTCCTAATCTTAGTTTGTTACCTGTATAAAAGACACCTGTCCACAGAAGCAATCAAATAATCAATCAATCAATCAATCAATAAGATTCCAAACTCTCCACCATGGCCAAGACCAAAGAGCTGTCCAAGGATGTCAGGGACATGATTGTAGACCTACACAAGGCTGGAATGGGCTACAAGACCATCACCAAGCAGGTTGGTGAGAAGGTTACAACAGTTGGTGGAATTATTCGCAAATGGAAGAAACACAAAATAACTGTCAATCTTCCTTGGTCTGGGGCTCAATGCAAGATCTCACCTCGTGGAGTTTCAATAATCATGAGAACAGTTGGGAATCAGCCCAGAAGTACACGGGAGGATCTTGTCAATTATCTCAAGGCAGCTGGGATCATAGTCACCAAGAAATCAATTGGTAACACACTACGTCGTGAAGGACTGAAATCCTTTAGTGCCCGCAAGGTCCCCTGCTCAAGAAAGCACATGTACAGGCCCTTCTGAAGTTTGCCAATGAATATCTGAATGATTCAGAGGAGAACTGGGTGAAAGTGTTTAGCTCAGATGAGACCAAAATTGAGCTTGTTGGCATCAACTCAACTCGCTGTGTTTGAAAGATGAGGAATGCTGCCTATGACTCCAAGAACACCATCCCCATCGTCAAACATGGAGGTGGAAACATTATGCTTTGAGGGTGTTTTTCTGCTAAGGGGACAGGACAACTTCACTGCATCAAAGGGACGATAGACGGGTCCATGTACCATCAAATCTTGAGTGAGAACCTTCTTCCCTTAGCCAGGGAATTGAAAATGGGTCATGGATGGGTATTCCAGCATGACAATGACCCAAAACACACGGCCAAGGCAACAAAGGAGTGGCTCAAGAAGAAGCACATTAAGGTCCTGGAGTGGCCTAGCCAGCCTCCAGACCTTAATCCCATAGAAAATCTGCGGAGGGAGCTGAAGGTTCGAGTTGCCAAACGTCAGCCTCAAAACCTTAATGACTTGGAGAGGATCTGCAAAGAGGAGTGGGACAAAATCCTTCCTGAGATGTGTGCAAACCTGGTGGCCAACTACAAGAAACATCTGACCTCTGTGATTGCCAACAAGGGTTTTGCCACCAAGTACTAAGTCATGTTTTGCAAAGGGGTCAAATACGTATTTCACTCATTAAAATGCAAATCAATTTAGAACTTTTTTGAAATGCGTTTTTCTGGATATATTTGTTGTTATTCTGTCTCTCACTGTTCAAATAAACCTAACATTAAAATTATAGACTGATCATTTCTTTGTCAGTAGGCAAATGTACAATATCAGCAGGGGATCAAATATTTTTTTCCCTTACAAACTGCAATTTTTTCACATAGAAAATGTATTGCTAAATTGTGACTATGTTCTAATTTATTTGTGCTTAATTATAAATAACTTGTTCGCTAGCAGTTATATAGAAACCAACTGAGTACTGTAAAATTACTTAAATTAAAACTTTGCTAAAACAACAAATCTAATGGTGGCCTAAGACAGTTGCACAGTACTGTTTATGAATATGGTTGGGAATGGTTTTCTTTTTCAGCATGATAACTATCCCAAGCACACTTCTAATGCAGTGAAATCATATTTGGAGAGAAAAACAGCTGATAAAACAGTGACAGTTGGACTGGCCTCCACAGAGTCCAGACCTGAATATTATAGAGGCAGTATGGGATCACCCGGACAGAGAAATAAATAAAAGACAACCTAAATCTAAAGAAGAACTCTGGGAAGTGCTGAAAGAAGCCTGGTATAATATACCAGAATATTACTTCAGAAAACTTCAGGACAGTCTCCTCAAAAGAGTTCACGATGTGCTTAGTGCCAAGGGAGGTCACACTAAATACTGACGTTTGCCTGAAGAAGCCATTTGTTCTGATATTGTGTTTTTTTGTTTTATTTTGTGTACAAATTTCCTGTATTTACTGTTTGTATCTTAAAAAAAAAGACTACAAAATAAATATGGATGATCATTAAAACTTAACATAAAATCTTATTGTGGTTTGTGGCCCACCCAAGACTTTTGCACAGTACTGTATATGAATATATGCATATATATTTATGTGCCAATATGTGTATATACAGATATATATATATATATATATATATATATATATATATTCATATACATATATTAACAGGAAATAAGCACTCTCTGGTTTTGAAAAACAAATATTTTACTAGCGTAACATTTCGAGGTATTCACCCCTTCTTCAGACAAATACAAAGTTAACAGTGAAAATATTTATACACATACAGAGTTAAAAAAAAAACTCCCCCCATTAGTGCAACAATCACATGCAGAGCCATCTGATTGGTGGTTAAGGACACACCCTCAATCCTATACAGGTGTGTAACATCGATTAGTTAATTAGAATACCTAAACCCAATATGCACAAGTGTAGACAATAGCACCTTATACAAAACAGTATAGAAATTAATACAAAACAGTATAGGAATATATACACAAACAGAGCTAGAAGAATGTACCATCAATCACAACTTTATAATGATACTCGTGTTTGTATAGCATTGTAAAAAACATTATAAAAAAAACCATTGGTCTAGTAAAAGAACGGGAACTAGGGAAACCTATCAACTCTAGATGAGAAACATGTAAGACCCAGCGTGTGTAGTGTTTGAAACGTTATAACACTTGGTAAATACTATAAGTCTAGTAGGGAGAAAATTAGTAATCAAATATGTAGCAATACGGACCTGTTAGAGCATAGTGAGGACTGAGGTGTAGGGCTGTAAGTATGGACCAACAATGCGTGTGTACGTGTATAAGTCTAAGAAATAAACATTTACTTGTTTGCCTGGCAATCCGCACATGCTGTTCTGTAATGGCGATGAAACGCTGACCCATGCTGGCCATAGGGGGACGTGGCCACTAAGATGTTAGTCAACTGACACACTGGGGGAGTGTGGAATTTTATCGCTACTGATTGGTTATTAGCAATTGACATGAAAATTCCGCCCACAGACGGCTTAGATGAATAACGCTGTCGGGCTATAGGCGATAAATATCACAGCCTAAATAGAAGGCAATGCAACTATACATGGCCCTAAGTAATAACCATATAAGTTAAAATAAATACAAGTAATGTGTACCCCAAACAGGATGCCTTAGCCATACACACCGGTGCAGGGGTTATAAGCATTATATATTAAAAGAAGGGGCATCACATAGGTCTATCACATAGACTAAGACTAACAAAGTTGGTAAGAGGACAACGAATAGAGAAGCAGTAATGTATAAACACTAGTGGCATTCATGCTTAGAATGAACCAACAGTAAATAATGATATAGTGGCATACATATATATATATATATATATATATATATATATATATATATACACACACACACACACAAGCCCACTATATTCCAGAAATTAATATACGAAAGGGATTAGTGTCTCATTCAAGTTAGGGGTAAGTTAATATCATTGTGTATCACTACATATGTAACTGTTTATGTGAAAATATATTACTATATCAAAACACATAGTCCATATACACGGAGCAATTATAAACAGTGAGTAACCTAAGGGTAGGTGGAAGGATTAATAGGGGAGGGGGGGCAGGTGTGATCCCTAGAATTAAAGCCCTAATGGAAAAAATATAGTATATATTAAATATTAATAAAACATTATGTACAAGAAACCTAGGCTGTATGTCCAGGTATAGTCCATAGGGCCTATAGTGGGTATACATTGGTTATGTCATAATATGCCTAAGGAAAGCCAGCTTATCCGATGAAAGATAAGTACAAAGCCAAGGAACAAGATGTACATAAATCACCAACTCCATAACTCAAAAATAGCTACAAGGCAATAATTAAAATAAATTATACACAAAATCATACAAAAATTCATACAAAAAATCAAGTCTGTATGGAACAACCAACAATTAGAGAAAACAATGCCAGTCAATACTAACATTTAACCCCTTAGGACGTAAGGTGTCCAGTCTGAATATCCATTTGGCCTCCACTTGTAGGAGTTTCTTAGTGTTGCATGCAAGATAGTGATGAATTTGGTACCTCTTGTTGGTATGCGGGTGTCTGAATGTAGGCCCCTGTAACAGGGCATGACATGTCATACAACTTGTACATCTGTAGGATCCCTTCTTTTTAGACTTTAGCCAAGTTTCTTGCTTGTAGCAATGTGAAGGGTCTGTAAGCATATATACTGTATATTCATATACATGTATATTTATAGAGAACACACAGTTCTCATAAACCGCTATAAAGGCACTTTTCAGTGCCATTTTTTTTCTAACACCCCACACCCGCCACTTTTCACCCCTTAAAACTGCCTTCTACAGTTATTAATAAAAAAAATAAAGATGCTAAATTTTTTATTTTTTTAAAAGGCACACTACACTAAATTTTGGGGGCAATTGGGGCACATTTTTAAAATGAACCAAAGGTCTGACCTCCTGAGCACTAATTCCTACCGCGAGCTTTCGGTAGCAATAACCAGCCACTTGTAATGGTTGGTTATTTATATCGACCTCGTAAATGGGTGAATTTACCTGTTTACAGGCACGTGATAAAATACCGCTCCACATGTAGTCAAGCCCTAGATAAATGCTAGATAGAATGATGCATTCAAAGAAAAAATTAGTCTGAGAATAACATATAGATGTATTTTTTAAAGTTTCATTAGCTGTTTAAATATTGGCAAAATAAGTGTAATGTTTTAGGGGTAGATTTAATAATGTGCGTGCTGACATGATCCGCTATAGCGGATCATGTCCGTCTCACATCAATATATGCCGACAGCATACGATGTCGGCGTATATCATTGCACAAGCATTTCTAGTGAAATGTTTGTTCAATGCTGTCCCCTGCACATTCGCGGCCAATTGGCCGCTAGCAGGGGGTGTCAATCAACCCGATTGTATCCAATCCGGCTGATTGCTGTCCGCCGCCTCAGAGGTGGCGGGTGAGTAAAGGAGCAGCGTTCTTATGACCGCTGCTTCTTAACTTACAATTCCGGTGAGCCAGAAAGTACAGGGGTAGATAGCAGCATTCACTGCTTGGTAAATCTACTCCTTAGTGTCTATAAAACTATGGGAGCTTACCTTCACTGCCAATGGCTGTGTGGAATATAGCAGTGTTCTGCACTTCCATTTCTAACAGGAGCTGAAAAGATCACAATTTCAGAATATAATTACAAGAAAAGAGGACAAAATAAATTATTAAAATATATTGCAGAGTTTCTTTTATATATACCATTTATCATTTTATATTACAATCTACAAGTGTGTAATGTCCCTTTAATATCCCGTAAAAAAAATGCCTGAGGTATTTTGGACAAGAAAATTAACATCATTTCTCTATTTGTCATATGTACAACTTGTGTATCATGTTTGCTACAAGATCATGCACAAGCTAATTAATTCATATAATTACAGCAACACTGGAGAGACAAATGTGTTATATCTGATTTTTGCCCTGCAGGCTAAACCATTTTACTAAGTATTTTCTATTACCTCAGCTGTAATCTTAATTTTTGTAGCCACTCCCGATCCTTTTTGGCAATGTTATGTAGGAAGTAAGAACTTAATCCACAGACACATGATTATTTTAAAATTCCATTATTAGGAGTTTGTGTTTTTATGACCAGTATTGCTTCCTTATATCTATCCTTTTTATATTTTTGCTATCCGGTTTGTCATGTTTGTAGTCTTAAGATTGTATTTAAGTTATTATATTTGCTGATACAACCACTTTTCTGAGAAGTTTTATAGCTGGAACACCAACATCAGTGTTACAACATTGTGAAAATCCACTTGATAGAGAATATTGTCCACACAATATATTTAGAATTATTGAAAGCCGAGGAAGTCTTGTCAAAACCATGTATTAAATATGCATTATCTTTAAACATAAACATATTTCTAAATAAATATCAGATACACAATAATCTGTGCTTAAATGTATACATAAAAAGAAAATTAAGGATTAAGTCACTATATCAGCAACAGCTCTCATGCTCTCTCAAACCTCTGCTCTATTCCATCTCCTCATTTTCTTGCCCTGACCAATCTATCTGGCAATATAATTCCACCCTTATATCGGTCCTTGACAATGTGGCCCCTCCTACCATAGCTCAGAAGTCTCACACTCATTCTCAGCCCTGGCATACTCCTCTGAAACGGTATCTATGCAGATGTTCCCGTACTGCTGAGCGTCACTGGAGAAAATCTCAGTGTTCAGCTGACTTTCTTCACTACAAGTTCATCTTTAACTCCTTCTATTCTGCCCTTAACTTTCTAAGCAAGATTACTTCTCTACTCTTATCTCTACTCTTTCTTCAAACCCAAAACGTCTTTTCTCCACTTTCAATACTCCTCTCCACCCACCCCCACCTCCTATTGCAACTTCCCTCTTTGCTAACTTAAACTTTAATGGTTTTAGATGAATGATGGAATTAAAAGAAAAACTTTCCAATTTACTTGTATTACTTTATTATCTTGGTATCCTTTTTTTTTTGAAGAGTAAACCTAAGCAGGCTCACAGAAGCTTAAGAGCATACTTAAAGTTCCAGTTTAGTTCCATTATCAAACCACTGCTTTTTAACTTGTTCACAACCACAAAGGTTGTGAATGCCTAAGAACCCAAAATCATTTGTCCAGGAAGACTAACAAGACATGCTCTTGTGCAATTGGTAGCGTGGACGGGGCTTCATGAGCATTTTTTTGTGCAGTGATAAACTTCAGCAGCCAATGCTGCCTAGTAGACCCTGAAGGTATGCTTGGAGGTTCCCTGTCTTGGATCCTTGTCCATGCAGACCTTAATAAACAGGGGATTCCTGCAATAATTGCCCCTTCCCTCATGAGCTTATTGGCAAAGTAAGTGTAAGGTTTTAGTGTCTACAAAAAAGTGGGAGCTACCATGTTATAACTTAGGTTAACTTTTTCTGCTGTGACCAGGGACAGTTATAAATAGGTCACTATAGTGTGCAGCCAATGCCTGTGTGGAATATAACAGTGTTCTGCACTTCTATTTCTAACAGGAACTGAAAAGCTCACAATTTCAGAATGGAATTATAAGAGAAGGCGGAAAAAAAATAGTGAAATTATATTTCAGACTTTATATATATATTTATAAACACAACAACAAGAGTAGGAAGAGTGCTAAATAAAATCAAATACAATAAAAGTTCATTCAAAAGTTCATAAGCAATATGTATGTGAGAAATAGTCCAAAAACAAGTGACAAGTAAAGGTGGGATCTCCTCACGCCCAACCAGATGTATACTTACTTCAAGAACCCTCAATCGATATGAGGTAAGTGGATCGTATTGGTCTGGAACCTCCCAGAGTATGATGAAAGATGTCTGTATACGAAAACCTCTTTGATTCCGTGACTTGCGGTTTCAGAAACTTTCAGGCAGAAACTTCCATGCTCCAAAACATCCCCTCCGAATTAGGCAATAGTATCACCGGCAGGGAGACAGAAGCACAAGCCAAGAGATTCTCATAGCATTATACAGTTTATTAAATTAAACACAGAATAAAAAGGAAGGTTATACAACTCACACTATTCAACCTCAAAAATATGAGGTATGTCCAAGGCAGTATTCGCCTCCTAGCAATTGAAATACACAGTATCAAACTGAAACAGCAGACATCTAAAAATTCCCAATCTGGGAGAGGCCAGTTGCCCCTAAAACCATACGTGTTTCAAAGGAGTATCACTAAATAAAAATTCCCTTCTTCATGAGAGGATATATATATATATATATATATATATATATATATATACACACACAATTTATCATTTTATATTACCATCTCAAAGTGTTTAATGGATAATGACCCTTTAATAAATGGGGGATTTTGCTGCAGTATAACAATATTCCTGCAATAATTGCCCCATTTCTCATGACCTTACTGTGTGATACTGTCTGTGTACATCTGTTTTACTAGTGACCGGCTGAGCAAGTGTAACTATGCTACTAAACTGAAGCAAGGTGTACCTGTGTACTACTAGTATTACAAAACTAATCAAACAATTCTAAACTTTGCAACGTAAAATAAAACTTAGCATTTATTTGCATCCATGGTAAAACAATGAATTATAATCCTTTCAGCAACAAAGTCGGACTGGTGGTAGGGGGTCCCTAGAACCTACTAACGTATTTCGGCCTATCACCATACATTCACAATTCTGTATCTTAACCCTAGACACACTTAATTTGTATCTCGATTCTCTAGACAGTACTACAAAACGCAAAGAAAAAGTGAGGATAGAATACAATGGGAAGTATGTATAGGAAATATACAAAAAATATATACAAAAATGTACACACAGAAAAACGTATATACATATCACGATCCTTATATTTACAGCATATATTTCTTACTTATGGTGTCTTAATATGGATATCATATCTTGTCACATATATCAAATGTTAACTACTTTATCTCTTGATATCCTTCTTACCAAGATATAACATTCATTATGCTTATTCATCTAAGATATAAAACCGAGACATTATTATACTGTTTAATTTACAGATGGACGTTTGGAAAATTCCTATATGGGTATTTTACATATATTACCTTATTTGTCTTCCATACTAACTCCTTAGGAGCCTACATATGCCTGATGACAAACTCTTTTTCTGATAAAAAAAGTGACTTTAGTGTACATACTTATTTTAATGTTTGTTATTTATGCATTAATATGCATTTCACAGCAAGTGTTGTCCTCTATGTCTAATCATTTTTTGAAAATTCTACTTGATAGATACTTTAAAGATATGAGTCATGGTCTAAACTGGAATGGGTCCTACTGCCAGAAATTTATGATATTATATTACGAGTTTAACCCTGACAGGGTTTTGGTTTTTAGACGGTGGATCCAAAAGACCTCCCGTTTACCTAGTAGGGAATCTTTGTCCCCACCCCTGTTTTTGTTTACAATTGCCTCTAAAATAATCCATTTAAATGTATTGCTCTCTTTCTTATGTTTGTGTTTAAAGTGCTGCACCAAAGGAGTTGTTAGCGTTCTTCTGTGTGTACATTTTTGGATTTTTTGTATATATTTATTGTATATTTCCTATATATACTTCCCATTGCATTCTATCCATACTTTTTCTTTGAATTTTGTAGTACTGTCTAGAGAATCAAAATACAAATTAAGTGTGTCTAGAGTTAAGACACATAATTGTAAAGGTATGGTGATAGGGGCATCCCTTATTTGTTTTTAACCAATAGGAGAGTTTTTATCAGGTTAAAAGGCCGGATGAGGCAAAGGACTGTAGCTACGATTACAGCCACAAGGCTGAAACATGTCAGCAGGTCCTGGGGACCCCCTACCACCAGTTTGACTTTGTTGCTAAAAGGATTATAATTGTTTTACCATGGATGCAAATAAATGACAAGTTTTATTTTATGCTGTGGAGTCCTCCTTGTGAAATATGTTCCCTTGTGCTGTGTCATTGGATGGGAGTGAGCACCCTCTAGCAAACCACAGATCCAGAAAAGATTGGCTACTCCCCACGGCTTACATGTGATTGGAGCTACATGACATCACCCGCCGAATGAACCGAGACTCAGAAGCGGAAATGGACTGGCTAGTGGCTGGAGCGAAATCGATTGTCTACAGAGACGGAGAGAGGTGCATGAAGTGAAACTGGAGATCCGTCTGTCCATAAATAAGTCTCCTGGACTACTGGAGTTTTAACTGGGTCAATGGTTTGTCAGTTCCTATGTGAAAGTAATTAGAAAGATTTTCTGTAACAGGCTATTACTTCAACAGGAGTAGGTACTATTCATGTTTGCACACTTCTATATAATTCACATATAATTCCTGTAAACCTTTTCTGCAATGTTTTAATCACTCTCTTTTAAAAGAATAAGAAAAAATATAAGCTTTTGAATAAAAGGGACAGTCTACTTGAAATGTATTATTGTTTAAAAAAGATAGATAATTCTTTTATTACCCATTCCCCAGTTTTGCATTACCAACACTGTTATATTGATTACCTTGTAACTAAGCCTTTGCAGACCGCCTCCTTATCTTAGTTCTTTTGACAGACTTGCAATTTAGCCAATCAGTGCTGACTCATAAATAAATCCTTAGGAGTGAGCCCAATGTTATCTATACGGCACACATGAACTAGCAGTGTCTAACTGTGAAAAACTGTCAAAATCCTCTGAGATAAAAGGCATCCTTCAATGGCTTAGAAATCAGTTTGAGCCTACCTAGGTTTAACTTTCAACTAAGAATACCAAGAGAACAAAGCAAATTTGATGATAAAAGTTAATTGGAAAGTTGTTTAAAATTGCATGCCCTATCTAAATCATGAAAGTTTAATTTTGACTTGACTGTCCCTTTAATTCAGGGTCATAGCTGAAAATGCTCAGCTCTATTTGCTTCCTACCAAAAGACCTTAGACAGCACTTATACAGAACAAAAGGGATGGCAAACAGCAGTTTTTATTTGTAATGGACAAAAACATTGAGTTCAGGGCTTGGGCTTGCTCTTTTTATGTATAAGACACTTCTACACAACTGCCTTGTGTGTCCTTTCCATGTATCATGTATCATGTTCTACTGGTGCGTCATGGTGTGTCATACATGGATTTTGGTCCATATTGACATGATAGCATCACGCAGTTGCAGCAGATTTGTCGGTTGCACATCCATGTTGCGAATCTCCCGTTCTGACACATCCCAAAGGTGCTCTATTGGATTGAGAGCTGGTGACTGTGGAGGCCATTGGAGTACAGTGAACTCATTGTCATGTTCAAGAAACCAGTTTGAGAGGATTTGAACTTTGTGACGTGCATTATCCTGCTGGAAGTAGCCATCAGAAGATGGGTACACTGTAGTCATAAAGGGATGGAGATGGTCAGCAACAATACCCAGGTAAGCCTTGGCATTTAAACAATGCTCAATTGGTACTAAGGGGCCCAAAGTGTGCCAAGAAAATATCCCCTACACCATAACACCACTACCACAAGCCTGAACCGTTGATTCAAGGCAGGATAGATCCATGCTTTCATGTTGTTTACACCAAATTCTGACCCTACCATCTAAATGTCGCAGCTGAAATCAAGACTCATCAGACCAGGCAACATTTTTCCAATCTTTTATTTATTTTGGTGAGCCTGTGTGAATTGTAGTCTCAGTTTTCTGTTCTTAGCCGACAGGAGTGGCACCCATTGTGGTATTCTGCTGCTGTAGCCCATCTACTTCAAGGTTTGATGTGTTGTGCATTCAGACATGGTATTCTGCATACCTTGGTTGTAATGAGTGGTTATTTGAGTTACTGTTGCCTTTCTATCATCTCGAACCAGTCTGTCCATTCTCCTCTGACCTCTGACATCAACAAGGCATTGTTGTCCACACAACTGCCGCTCACTGGATATTTTCTCTTTTTCTCACCATTCTCTGTAAAACCTAAAGATGGTTGTGCGTGAAAATCCCAGTAGATCAGCAGTTTTTGAAATACTCAGACCAGCCTGTCTGGCACCAACAAACATGCCATGTTCAAAGTCAGTTAAATCCCCTTTCTTCCCCATTCTGATGCTCGGTTTGAACTTCAGCAGGTTATCTTCACCACGTTTGGATGCCTGAATGTATTGAGCTGCTGCCATGTGATTGGCTAATTAGCAATTTGTGTTACCAAGCAATTGAACAGATTTACCTAATAAAGTGGCCGGTTAGTGTATATAAGTGCATTGAAGCCTTTTACAGTTAAGTAGATGAAAACTTGTTAAACCATATTTATGCAATATTAATTTTTAATAAAGGTTTTAACTATGTATTTACTGTAAATATTTTACATGCCAATGTTCTGTACATAGGGAAATATGTTCTAAGTATTTATAAATAGATATTCCTATATACCTCTATAAATATCTATACCTACAGTGGGGCAAAAAAAGTATTTAGTCAGCCACCAATTGTGCAAGTTCTCCCACTTAAGAAGATGAGAGAGGCCTGTAATTTTCATCATAGGTATACCTCAACTATGAGAGACAAAATGTGGAAACAAATCCAGACAATCACATTGTCTGGTCTGATTTGGAAAGAATTTATTTGCAAATTATGGTGGAAAATAAGTATTTGGTCAATATCAAAAGTTCATCTCAATACTTTGTTAAATATCCTTTGTTGGCAATGACAGAGGTCAAACGTTTTCTGTAAGTCTTCACAAGGTTGTCACACACTGTTGCTGGTATGTTGGCCCATTCCTGCATGCAGATATCCTCTAGAGCAGTGATGTTTTGGGGCTGTCGCTGGGCAACACAGACTTTCAACTCCCTCCAAAGGTTTTCTATTGGGTTGAGATCTGGAGACTGGCTAGGCCACTGCAGGACCTTGAAATGCTTCTTACGAAGCCACTCCTTCGTTGCCCAGTCGGTGTGTTTGGGATCATTGTCATGCTGAAAGACCCAGCCACGTTTCATCTTCAATGCCCTTGCTGATGGAAGGAGGTTTGCACTCAAAATCTCACGATACATGGCCCCATTCATTCTTTCATGTACACGGATCAGTCGTCCTGTTCCCTTTGCAGAGAAACAGCCCCAAAACATGATGTTGCCACCCCCATGCTTCACAGTAGGTATGGTGTTCTTTGGTTGCAACTCAGCATTCTCTCTCCTCCAAACACGACGAGTTGTGTTTCTACCAAAAAGTTCTACTTTGGTTTCATCTGACCATATGACATTCTCCCAATCTGCTTCTGGATCATCCAAATGCTCTCTAGCATACTTCAGACGGGCTCGGACATGTACTGTCTTAAGCAGGGGGACACGTCTGGCACTGCAGGATCTGAGTCTCTGGTGGCGTAGTGTGTTACTGATGGTAGCCTTTGTTACGTTGGTCCCAGCTCTCTGCAGGTCATTCACTAGGTCCCCCCGTGTGATTCTGGAATGTTTGCTCACCGTTCTTGTGATTATTTTTTTTTTTTTTTTAAATTCTTTTTATTGAGAGTATCACACATGAAAACACACAGTTACATCAGGTATCAAAAGAACATCAGAATCAAGCACCGACACAGTTGGGCACATTGTCATATCTTAATCTTGTAACATAGTCATACATCCAATGGTTGTAACATGGTTAGGTCAAGAATATAACCCAAATGTGTTCACCTCTCACTAATTTTTATATTTTATAACACCCCACACCCCCACCCCTCTTCCCCCCCTAACCTTTACCCAAACTATTAGAATTCCCACCCATACCCTGTAGAACTGAACTTATAGGACCTCTCAAGCTAGCTTTTTAATATGCTACGTAGTGAACAGCGTGAAGAGGGGAGGGGGGGGAGAGAGAGAGAGAAAAAAAAAAAAAAAAAAAAACCCAAAATATACAGTTTTTAGGAGTTCCTCGGAAAGAATATGTGTGCCCACTCGCCCCTCAGGGAGTTCTCCAAGAATATCTCAGAGTGTTGGAATGGTAGTAAAATCTGTCTTTGAATCTGGAGTTCAAAGGTCAAAATCAGTCTGCGCCATTTCTTTAGAAATAAGTTAAGCCTATTACCGACATCTACCCTGGTGTCAACCTGTTCTATAAATAAGTGAGTTTTCAGGATGTTACGAAAGTAGGCTATAGTAGGTCTTGTCCTCTTGGTCCAGTGATTTAGGATACACTTTCGTGCTAGTAAGATAGTCATGGTCAGTTCTATGTCACAGTGTTTATATTGGGCACCCCAATTTAGAAACAGAACATCCGTGGGGCTGATGGAGATAGGGATCTTCAATTTCCTGTTAATCCAGTATTGCAATTGATGCCAGAATTGTCTAATCACTGGGCAATCCCATACACAGTGTAACAGGCCCGGGGCCTCTGCCGCGCATTTAGAGCATTTATTAGGGCAATTAGGTACCCATTTTACCAGTCTTTTGGGGGTCAGGTAAGCTCTATGTAGAAATTTAGTTTGGGTCTCTCTGAGGTTCACTGAGAGAGTCGCCTTTCTAACCTTCTCTAACGCCCTCCGGGTCTCCTCCACCGTAATCCCAGGGACTCCCTCTCTCTCCCATCCCATCACAGCAGACGACTGTATTTTCGTCAGTCTATCCTGTAGGAAAGTTTGATATATCTCTGATAGGGAGAATCTGCCCATTTTAAAGAGGGATTGGGTAAGTCGAAAAGGGGAACCATCCCAGAAGTCCGGATTATCCCTAATCAGTGTGTTCAAGTAGTGACGTGTCTGCAAGTAGGCATAAAAGTGGGCCCTTGGAAGATTGAACTCCCTTTGCAACGTAGAAAAAGATTTGACCGAGCGAGTTAGGGGCTCCAGTAAGGATCCCACCGACTTCAGGCCTAGCTTCTCCCAGCAGTCAAAGGGTCTCATATCCAGCCCCGCTGGGAAGTCCGGATTATTATGGAGGGGGAGAAAGACAGAGCTGTGACAGCTTTTTTTTAAGAATTTATGTGCCTGGTGCCAGGCTTTTAAAGGGTCACGATATAACAAGTTCATGCCTACCAATTTAGCTGCTCCAGATTTCGTCATGTGTGGCAAATATGCCAGGGAGATACCTCCAAGGGCTGCACGTTCCAAGGTAGGTCTATAGAAGTGTTGTGTATCCACCTGCCAATCAAGAACCAAGCGGATCAGCGCTGCCCAGTTGTAGAGTTTAAAATCTGGTAGGGAGAGACCCCCTTTTAGGAAGGGTATAGATAATTTGTCTGCCGATATGCGTGGTTTACCCCCTCTCCAGACAAAAAGTCGTGTTGCCGCATTCAATAATTTCACATCTGATTTCGTCAGTAATAGAGGCAGCATAAGTAGCGGGTATAGGAGACGGGGAAGAACCACCATCTTCACTAAGCTGATCCTGCCCGCTAGTGACAAGGGAAGAGATTTCCAGCTTCTCATTAAGCTACAAAGCTTGGCACACAGGGGGGTTAGATTCATAGAGTATATCTTATTAGGATTAACAGGAATATGAATTCCAAGGTAAGTCAGACTCCGAGAGGCCGTTACAAACGGGTATGCATGTACACTGCCTTTTTTTTTATTTAACCACAGAATCTCCGATTTTTGCATATTGACCTTGTACCCCGAAAAGGAGCCAAAGTCACTCAAGGTTTGCAAAATCGAGGGGATGTGCAGCTTCGGATCCTGTACGAACAACATCATATCGTCCGCATATAATGCCAATTGTTGGGGGGCCCCTCCTATGTCAATACCTGGGAAGATCTGGCGCAGCTTGATTGCCAGAGGCTCTAGAGCCATATTGAATAGGAGAGGCGACAGGGGGCAGCCCTGTCTGGTGCCTCGTCCCAAAGTCACGTTGGGGGAGAACGTATTGTTTACACATATGTTCGCCACGGGAGAGGAGTATAGGTTTTTGAGGAAGGCCGTGAAGGGGCCCGAAATATTGAACTTGGTCATAGTATGAAACAGATGACTCCATTCCACCCTATCAAAGGCCTTCTCTGCGTCCAAGGACAGCAGGAAGGCCTCCGGAAGCGGTTTGTTCACTCCATTGTGACTTCCATCCCAGAAATATCGAAGCAAGTGTAACACTCGTCGGATATTGACTACTGATGATCTCGCATGCATAAAGCCAGTTTGATCTTCATGGATCACATCTGGCAGGATGAATTTGAGGCGCTCCGCAAGTAATTTCGTGAGAATCTTATAGTCTGCATTGAGCAGCGATATTGGTCTATACGATTCAGGGAGGAGAGTGTCTTTTCCCGCTTTAGGGATAAGAGTAATATAAGCCGCTGAGAAAGAACTGGACGGCATGTCAGTCGTCGAAAAGTATGCCGTGAACAGGTCTGTCAGCACTGGGACTACTTGTGGTTTCAGCATACGATAAAATTCGATGGGCAATCCATCAGGGCCCGCCGCTTTACCTAATGCTAGTGATGCTATTGTTTTACCCACTTCTTCCCTGGAAATAGGCGCGTTCAGCTTGTCCAGTTGCTCATCTGAGATCCGTGGTAAGTGGATTGAGCTCCAGAAGTCTCTCAGGACCTCCTCAGAACAGCTTTGGTCACTGGTGTACAGCCGAGAGTAATAGGAGGCGAATGCCTCTGCTATTTTCTTGGGTTCCCTGACCACTTTATCACCCTCTCTGAGAGCAGGTATAAAGCGTTTTGAGGTTTTTAGATTGACCAGGGAGGCCAGCAACCTACCTGACCTGTCACCGTACCTGTAATATTTACCTCTGGTCCTTAAAAGGGTCTGAGAGGCCTGATAAGCCAGGAGAGTGTCATACTCATTTTTGACAGCAATATATTTCTGGTGGTGTGACCTCGAAGGTCCATTGCGATAGGTTGAGTAGGCGGTAGCTAAGCTGGTTCTAAGTGCTTCCAGTCTTTCTGCATGTATTTTTCGTCTGCGGGAGAGAAAAGCCAAGATGTCTCCTGCTAACACCACCTTCGCAGTTTGCCAAAAAAGTTCAGGCGTTGCCAGATGTTGCGCATTGTTTGAGTGGAAATCATCCCAGCATTTAACCATGTACTGCTGGAATTCCTGAGAAGTGATTAGGTATTGTGGGAACCTAAGAGTTCGCCTCTGATTTGGTGGATCTACCGCATCAAGGAAGAGCCCCACAGGGGCATGATCAGACACCATTACCTCACCGATCTTGGCATCTATGATCCGTGGGATCAAAGAGTTAGAGGTCAGGAACATGTCAATACGGGACATCGAGGGCAGAGCCCGGGAGACACATGTATAGTCTCTTCCATCCGGATGAAGTTTGCGCCAGATGTCGACAACATCCAGAGAGGCAGTCAGAGCTTGAAAAATTTCAAATTCAAATTTACCGTCCGATGTAATTAGCGTTCCAGGAGCCGCCCTAGATGCGTCCCTGAGCCTGTCACACCTCGGATTGGGAGCCAAGTTGAAATCCCCTCCGATAATAAGGGCGGAGCCCAGAAAAGGAGTCAGGACTCCAATCAGATTTTCCCAGAATGTCCTATCCCTCTGGTTGGGGGCATAAACATTACATAGAACATATTTTTTATTGTCTATCGTGGTTTGTACAATAAGGTACCGGCCCTCTGGGTCTTTAGTCACTGTCGTGTCTATGAGGTCTAGTTTCTTCCCAAACAAGATTGCCACCCCTCGGCTAGCACTCTTATATGAAGCAAACTCAGCTTTACCCACCCAGTCTCTCTCTAACTTAGCGTGTTCGACGTCAGTCAGGTGCGTCTCTTGCAAGAACGCGACATCAGCTCTTTTTTTCCTCAATTGAGTAAGTATAGTCTTTCTCTTTATAGGGGAGTGGATACCTCCTACATTCCAGGAGTATATATTAAATTATAGCATTAAGTGAGATACTCCGTGAGGAAAAAAAAAAAAAAAAAAAAAAAAAAAAAAGGGGGAACCGGGTGGGGAAGGGTAGAGGGGGGAAAGGGGGTCCTCACGCTGTCACCTACCTCTTGATAAATTTCAGTCCTCCAATGCAATACAGGGTCTTGCAAGCTACAAAAGAACAATAGGATACAAAATGTCAACCAAACATCAACACAGCATATATCAGTGAGCAGCTTGTTACAACCTAAGTTGCTGAATGAACATTGTACACCAGATTTTAAGAGCCCCTGCTGCAGGGCCAGGGGAAGGCTGCTCCAGCCCCTTGGTAGTAGTTGTAAATGCAATATAAAAAGATCAGTGGGTAAACCCATGTTTTTTAACATACAATATTCAGCTATCTCCGTAGAGATAAATATAAGCAAGATAGGCATCAATATGTTAAACCTTGCATAAGAGATGAGGCCCGTATTGCTGGGTATTAGTCTCAGTGTTTTAACTATAGGCACTTTCAGAAACTCAAACATCAAACTTATACACAATCTAAACTTATATAATATCAACCTGGGTGTCCAAGAATTGGGCCACCATCTTCTTGATTTGGCTACTGTAGCCATTTAACACATTATAATGGATAAAATATAAGCGTTGCAAGTGAGTCAAAATCTTCAACCCTCCCCACCCCTTGCTCTCCCTGGGCTCATTCCTCCCCGTTCTACTTCTAGAAAAGCTTGTGCCGTTTCTGGCGAGTCAAAAAATTTGGGTCCCCTCGGGGTCGAGATTTTCAATTTGGCCGGGTACAGCAAGTAAGCCTGTCTACCTTCACGGTGTAATCTGGAGCATAGCGCAGAGAATTCCCTACGCCTTTTCATCAGGTCTACAGAATAGTCCTGAAACAGCAGGAGCCTGGAGTTATCATAGGTTAAGTCCTCAACTCTTCTATATGCCCTCAAAACTATGAGTTTAGTTTGGAAATGGAGGAATCTTATCATTACTGGGCGAGCCTGAGCATCGCGATCCATGGCGGGTCTCTCTGGGCCTACTCTATGTGCCCGCTCAACACTCCCCGTTAACTTATCAGGTGGGATATCTAGTAGTGTCGGGAGAACAGTTTCTACAAATTTTAAAAGCTCCGTTGGTTTAACAGACTCAGGGAGCCCCAGTAGGCGAACATTGTTGCGCCTCGAGCGATTCTCGAGGTCGTCAATTTTTTGCTGCAAGATCAGTGAGTGTTTTTCTAGGGCTTCTAATTTACTAGTGGTAGTAACCTGGGTGTCCTCGAGATCAGAGATCCTGGTCTCTGCCTCAGTTACTCTAGTGGAGAATTGCTTCATCTCCTCCGCCAGGGTATCTACTCCCTTTTGGAGGTTCTCTATTTTGGGCAAAAACAGGGTGGAAATCTGCTTGACTATAGGGTGTGGATCAAGTAAAGTGTGGTCTTGCTGGACCTCAAAGGAAGGCCCCTGCGCTACAGCTTCTGAGCCCTGCCTGGCTCTACGCTCAGCAGTCTTATTGCGGTTCGCCATTGGGTCTGGTATGAGATATTTCTCCATGCACACACACAACTATATTTTAGGATACACCATGCATCAAACTTATTGCCAAAAGAGTAACTGGTTCTAAAAATTCCCCCCAGATGTACCCGTACAACCACAAATATAAGGGCTAGCAGAACACACTTCCTGTTAAAACAACAATTTAACAAGTACACCTGTAGGAAATAAAGGGAAGGTTAGATACATCAACCCCATCAAAAGTATTTGTAATCAAAGGTCCTTTTCAGTCTTCGTCCACTTGTATGGCCCCAGAACAACTGAGTCAAGGTCCCATAGTATGTTAAACAGAATTGCCCCTGTATAGGGTAAGATATCACCAGCTGAGCAGAGAAGCGAGTCTTCAATTTAGCAAGAGAGTTTATGCTCCCCCACTCTAACACTTTGTTTTGCCTCACAGGCACCAGCAGCTGCTGACAATCCTTAGGGGGTGATGAAAAAAAACAAAGCTTGCTCTTTCAAGGCTATACACAAGCAGGGATCTGCAACCACAAATAACTGTATCACACTCCAATTCTGATGTAGCCGGATTTTAGTAGCTCCCAAGTAAAGGCCTCAGTAGTATGTGGTTAAGAAACACTGGAGGCCCTCCCACGTGGCTACGCCACAGTTATACAATATATTGTTATTTCCCAGTCATATTATGAATGATGTGGGGGGCACCCTTAACTGTGTGTCCCAGGCTTAGGGCCTTTTTATTTATTCCAAGTCTCAATACTCCCAAGAGTCAGGCCCCAGTGCAATATATTGAACCAGCAAGGTGGCACTGAATCGTAGGGACTTAAATCAGGCTGTGCTAAAGGCTTACCAACCGCCTCCGTGAAAGTCGTCACCATCCATGTGTCCTCATTGGCCCGATAGTGCCTAGGTGTAGGCCAGGAAAGCCCCTTGCCAAGATTTGACCCAAACCCAGGTTGGGTGTCGATGCTTGTCTCTTAGGTGGCAACAAGGCGTGGGGCGAGTCTGCAGGGCTTATCGCTGAGTTCTCCACCGATCTCCGGTACTGCAGTGCGTCCTGGGAGTCTGGATGTGCGAATGTGCTCCTCTGGAATCTCCTCCGATATTACCGCTACAAGCGGCACTTATTGCAGCCGCAGTAATCCCTTTTCTTGGCCGATCCACTATGTCCGCTTCGTCCCGCGGCAATGTACACAGCTCTGTTCCTTTCTACTTTAAGGCGCCAGTATGGCCGCCGTCACTCCCGCCAAGAGAGCCAATGTTCTCTACGGACCTCCGTGGGGGAAAGTTGTTCTATTTCCGCCTCTTCAATGCCCAGACACGATGACTGTCAAGGGCAGTTAGGCTCGGGCAAAAATTGAGGCTGAAATCTGCAAAAAAACACTCAATTTAGGGGTAATGTGCGCGGAGCTCCACACACATGCTGCTGCTCTCAAGCCCGTCCCACCGGAAGTCTCTTGTGATTATTTTGACCCCACGCGGTGAGATCTTGAATGGAGCCCCAGATCGAGGGAGATTATCAGTGGTCTTGTATGTCTTCCATTTTCTAATTATTGCTCCCACAGTTGATTTCTTCACACCAAGCTGCTTGCCTATTGCAGATTCAGTCTTCCCAGCCTGGTGCAGGTCTACAATTTTGCTTCTGGTGTCCTTCGACAGCTCTTTGGTCTTCACCATAGTGGAGTTTGGAGTGTGACTGTTTGAGGTTGTGGACAGGTGTCTTTTATACTGATAACAAGTTCAAACAGGTGCCATTAATACAGGTAATAAGTGGAGGACAGAGGAGCCTCTTAAAGAAGAAGATACAGGTCTATGAGAGCCAGAAATCTTGCTTGTTTGTAGGTGACCAAATACTTATTTTCCACCATAATATGCAAATAAATTCTTTCCAAATCAGACAATGTGATTGTCTGGACTTGTTTCCACATTTTGTCTCTCATAGTTGCGGTATACCTATGATGAAAATTACAGGCCTCTCTCATCTTCTTAAGTGGGAGAACTTGCACAATTGGTGGCTGACTAAATACTTTTTTGCCCCACTGTATATTTAATCATACATTTATATATATAGGTGAAAATATATATTTGATTAATAAACCTTCAGACATATGTAGAAATATTTAATTATGAATAAATAGAACATATTTAGTTCCGCAAAGAACATTGGAAAATGAATATTCCTATATTCATGTTAGGTAAGCGCTAATAAGAATATGCTGTGTTGATTTTGCGATATTGAGGTGCTATGTTTTTTCAACATTTTTTTTTCTCCATTGACTTCTATGAGGAATCCGAATATGCGAAAGTGTTTGGGCGAATGTGGGGTAAGTTATGGGTGATATTGAGGTGGGTTTTTTTTCAACTTTTCTTCTCTGATTGACTTCTATGGGGAAAGTAAATTTGCTATGTTGTTTGCGTGATATTGAGGTGTTAGGTTTCTTTCAACATTTTTTTCTCCATTGACTTCTATGGGGAATGCGAATATGCAATATTGTTTGCACGATATTGAGGTGTTAAGTTATGGGTAAATTTGTATATGCAATCAGGATTTTCAGATTTCGACTTTATTCTGGATTTTTGTTACCACTAGAGAAAAAACTGTTTATTTTTAACTTGTAATACCAGCGCAACCTGACTAGCGCAAAAATCCTAGCAGAGTTTCCACTATAGTGAAAACACAAAATACCGCTCCACTTATAATTTAGGCCTAAGTGTATTGCTTCAGGCTTTTCACCTTCCTTTCCCAGGAAAGGAAGGTGATAATTGGATAATTATTTAACAGTAATACTTGATTAGACCTCAGCTTTGCAAGTCTAATCCCAACAAGTCTGACATGTTCATTCATCCTTTTGAAATTTATTAAACAAGTATCAAGAAATAGATGCATCAAAGAAAGAAAAAATAAAATGTCCTTTAAATTCAGATAATCCTCTATAATAATCAATCTCTAATCAGATAAATCAGTAACTGTGTGCTCACTAAAAAGTGGCATATAATAATATTGCTCAATATTTTTCAATAGCACATTATTTTATTGAGAATGATGAAGGCACTGGGATGACAAAAGGGGCCAGTGAGAATGCAAGTGCAATGATTCATTTATTTTGTGACACACTATCTTGGTTATAAAAAATTATAAAGGTTTTATAACAAAACAGGAGGCTTCATATTTTGCTTAAACTTCTTTGCTAAGTTTCACTAACAACCAATAAAGATACAAATAAAAGAACCAATGAACCAATGAAACCAACAAAACATAGTTCACTGCCAAAAGTAAAGCAGCAAATCTTCTTCTATGCTGCTTTTCTTTATGCCAGGTAAATTACTTTTTGGGGTCTGTGTTGAGCTTATCTAATTATAGGCTACATTAAAAGTGGATTGCTAATTTATCATGCGCCCGCAAATGGGCAAATTTGCCCATTTGGGGGGCGGGCAATAAATAAAGAGCCATTACAAGTCTCTGGTTAACCTTCTAAAAGTGCCACAATTGTCCCCAAAATAAATAATCCTTTCATAAAAAAATACTGCATGGAGCAGTTTCTATGGGTTAAAAGTGGAGGCTGAGGAGTGTTAGAAAATAAACGTCACTGTCTATGGGAACTGTGTGTTCTCTGTAAATATATATGTACATGCTCATATACATATATATTTATGTGTTAATATATTCATATATATATTCATATACATATATATTTATATTTGCTGCCCCTCGATGCACAATTTACCCCCTTTGCTGCATTAGTTCTCATGCGGTGTCTCAAGGCATGAGAACGAGGCTCCCATTGGAGCCTATGGAAGCCAGCTTCTATACTGGGATACAGTGCTTCAGGTGTAAGGGGTTTGGACATGTCCAAGCCCAATGTCAGGAGTCAGTTGTTGTGGGATTTGTGCAGGAAGAGCCCTATCATGTTTTAATGTCTATCACTGAAACTGTATATGAGACTTACAACAGCTCACCTACCTGGCAAACCCAGCCTCATTCAACACATGCAGGCTGTCTGGGTGGCTGCCCCTTCACAGGACTGAGAGATTCTGGGGCTACCATCACCCTTATGCAGCGCAAGTGCCTTACCCCACATAAACTCTTCCCTCTTACAGTCACCATTTGCACAGCCGGAGGTACACACTCCCCACTGCCAGAGTTCAACTCAACTGGGGAGTCGGAGAAGAAACAGTTACTGTGGGAGTGATGAACAAATTTACAGCTGATGTGTTGTTGGGGACGTTGGTCAGTGAATACTGCCCTTAAGAGGACATAACTGTGGTTACTTATAGTGAGACCAGAGGGCCGGAATCCCAGACCCCTGAGACTGGTCCCCAGTAACTGAACCAACCGGAGATCCTCAACCAGTAAGTACAGGTTAAACTAGACCCTCAGCTGGGAAAGGAGGCCAATTAAGAGATCAGGTACATACTTGAGATCAGGAAGGAGATGTTTACCCCCTCTTCTGGTCTCATGCATCTAACCCAATATGGGGTTGATAATGCTGATCACCTGCTCCTGAGTCAGCCCCCCTACTGGGTCCCTGAAGCTGTAATCCCCTACCTGAAGGCTGAAACAGCTGATATGCTCTTCCTGGGAGTCATTGAGCCATCAGATAGTCCCTAGGCCTCCCCAGTTAGTTATCTTAGTTCCAGTTCTGAGTGGATTACCATCAGTTAAATAATATCTCAGTGACTGACACATACCCCCTGCCCTGAGTGGATGACCTCCTTGGCAAGCTATAAGGGGCCAATTTCCTAACCACTTTAGACCTTAGCTGAAGTTACTGGGAAATTCCCTTTGCCGATGAAGCCAGAAAAAAGTCTGCCTTCAGCATTCCAATTGCTTTACCATTTTAAGGTTATGCTATTTGGGATAAAAAAATACCCCTGCCACCTTTCAGCGGCTTGTAGATCGCTTGCTTGAAGGAGTGCCGGGGTATGTCTGCACTTACCTGGATGATATTGCCATCTACAGTTGCTCTTGGGAGGAACATTTGTATTAATTAGGGAATGTGCTGGATAGAATCCAAGCTGTCTGGCTTACTATAAGGCTAGATAAATGCCAAATTTGGATGGCAGAGGTTCAGTATCTGGGTTATAAAGTAGGGAGTGGCCAACTTAGACCAGATCCTAAAAAAGTCACAGCCATACTGGACTGGCCAACCCGACCACTAAAAAACAAGTCTGAGCTTTCCTAGGTACAGTAGGTTATTACCGAAAACTTGTGCCTTCTTATAGTACCATAGTCAAACCTTTGACTTTACAAAGAAGGTTCTACCCCATGTTGTTAATTGGTCTACAGCTTGTGCTAACACTTTTCATTGATTGAAAGAGGCTCTAGCTTGGTCCCTAGTACTTGCAGCCCCAGATTGCTCCAGACGGTTTATAGTGCAGACTGATGCTTCCATGTTCAGAATTGGTACTGTCCTCAGTCAAGTTACTGCTGAAGGGGACTAACGGACGAACACCCCATAGCCTTTCTTAGTAGAAAGCTATTGGATAAATAGGTGTGGTATGCATAGATTGAATAAGAGTGTGTGGCTCTGGTCTTGGCCCTTAAAAAGTTCCAGCCTTACTTGTATGGTAGGGAGTTCACTGTGATGACGGACCATAATCCTCTGAAATGGTTAGACAGAGCGTCTGGGGATAATGATCGGTTATTGTGCTGGAGTCTGTCACTACAACTGTACATCTTTGATATTCAGTGTACACGGTAATGCTGATGGACAGTCCAGACAGGAGGATGTTTAATAACCTGTTCTCTCTCATGCTTTGCAAGTCAGACATTGTGGGGTCTCGGGGGGAAGACCACCCCAGTCTGCCCTCTGTAATTTGGAGGGAGAGATGTGACAAACCTGGCTATATCAAACCCTAATGTATGTTAAAGGGACACTGAACCCAAATCTGTTCATTTGTAATTCAGAAAGAGCATGCAATTTTAAGCAACTTTCTAATTTACTCCTATTATCAATTTTTCTTCGTTCTCTTGCTATCATTATTTGAAAAAGAAGGCATCTTAGCTTTTTTTGGTTTCAGTACTCTGGACAGCACTTTTTTATTAGTGGATTAATTTATCCACCAATCAGCAAGGACAACCCAGATTGTTCACCAAAAATGGGCCGGCATCTAAACTTACATTTCAAATAAAAATACCAAGAGAATGAAGAAAATTTGATAATAGGAGTAAATTCGGAATTTGCATAAAATTTCATGCTCAATCTGAATCACGAAATTAAATTTTTGGCTACAGTGTCCCTTTAATTCCACTACTATCTTCAATTTTTTTTCGTTAAGATTTGCATGTTTCAATTGACAGAAAGAAAATAGCTGTTGCTGCTGCTGCTGGTTTATTTAAAGAGTCTGTTCTGCCAGTTCTTTATCACACAGACAACTGAGCTCAGTCTCTCAGTCTGGAGTTTATTCTACGAAAGATCCCCAACTTGCTGTAATTACATGTTCTTGTAAGGACAATTCAACAGGTTCCAGCTGGAGGAGTTACTGCTACTGTGAAAGTATACCTCCTGCCATTCAACTCTTCAGGCTAGAGAGAGAGATTTCTACTGAGACCAACTTTCAGGGGAGATACAGTCACTAACACACTACCCTCTATGCAAGATTTTCAGTAGCGCTAACCCGACAAGTATAAAATTAAATTGTGCTCTCACAATCACGTATACTTTCAACTTGTAATAGGAACGCTCTTTACATTGCACGCAAAAAGACGACATCGCTCACGCCCAACAGTTTGTATGCTATTTGTAATATAGCCCTGTATGTATTTAAATTAGGGGAATGTGTTAAAAGAATGGAAAAGGAGTGTGTTTGTATTTTAATCAAATATATTCAATTATCACTTTTTATAAGTTACACTGAGGAATTATCTAATAATCATTTTACACCTGAGACTTGTAATATGTTCTTGAAATGCCTGACTAGTTCTAAAGTTGTTTGACATGTTGACCTTATGGCACATAAAGCAATCTGTTTTATTGCTGTTAATCAAAAACACACTAAGCAGTTGGTTACACTGAATGGAAATCATTGCAATATGTATTATTCATAATTTTAAAAGGATTTTACCTTTTGTTGCTTAGTTTTAAACTTTAGTTGGTCTGGGTCCACTACTTCCTTTCACAGTCCAACAAGGGAGCGGTGGTCTCTACAGGAAGTCATGTCTACCTTGATGTTATAAATCTTTAAGAGTAACATGAGCTGGTTTAGTGAAAACTAGAGAAAAACTGGAATCTGTTTTGCCCATCTCTCTTATATATATAGTGTAAAATAAAAATATATCTGTACATATATATATATATATATATATATACACATAGAAACATAGAAACATAGAAACATAGATATTGACGGCAGATAAGAGCCATAGGCCCAGCAAGTCTGCCCCACCTTACCTAACAGTATAAACTTATCTAGTTCGTAGGATAGCCCTATGCTTGTCCCATGCATTTTTAAAGTCCCCCACAGTGTTTGTTGCTACTACCTCTTGAGGAAGTTTATTCCATAAATCAATCACTCTTTCTGTAAAGAAGTGCTTCCTCAAATTACTCCTGAATCTACTACCCTTTAGCTTGAGCTCATGACCCCTTGTTCTTGAATTTTCCATTTTATGTAAAATACCCACAGCCTCAGTTTTACTAAACCCTTTAATGTACTTGAAAGTTGCTATCATATCACCTCTTTCCCTTCTCTCCTCTAAGCTATACATATTTAGGTCATTGAGCCTATCCTGGTAAGTTTTATTTTTTAGACCATGTACCATTTTGGTAGCCCTCCTTTGCACAGATTCAAGTTTGTTAATATCCTTCTGAAGATATGGCCTCCAGAACTGCACACAATACTCAAGATGAGGCCTAACTAATGATCTATAAAGTGGCATAAGAACCTTACTATTTCTGCTGCAAATACCTCTACCAATACATCCAAGCATTCTGCTAGCCTTACTCGCTGCCTTACTACATTGTTTACTAAGTTTTAAATCATCTGAAATAATAATTCCCAAGTCCTGTTCCTCGTCTGTAACAGTCAGTAAAGTGTCATTGAGTCTGTAATTAACATTTGGATTTTTCTTCCCTAAATGCATTATTTTACACTTTGCTGTGTTAAACTTTAGATCCCAGTCGTTTGTCCAATCCTCCAATTGTTGTATATCACTTCTCATTTTGTCTACCCCCCCTGGAACATCCACTCTGTTGCAAATTTTTGTATCATCTGCAAAGAGACATACTTTCCCCTGTAGCCCTTTGCTGATATCGCAGATAAATATGTTAAACAAAACAGGCCCCAGAACTGACCCCTGAGGAACACCACTAGTAACAGCCCCCTCTGCTGAATGAACTCCATTTACTAAGACACTTTGTTTTCTGTCCTTAAGCCAGCATTCCACCCAGTTCACAATTTTTGAATCTAGACCAAGGAGATATAGTTTGTGAATAAGTTTATTGTGTGGGACGGTGTCAAATGCTTTGCTGAAATCTAGATATGCTACATCAACTGCTCCTCCCTTGTCTAATACTTTTGTTACATAATCAAAGAAGTCAATTAGATTAGTCTGACATGATCTCCCTGAAGTAAAACCATGCTGATTTTGGTCCTCTAAATTGTTTGTCTTTATGTAAGTCATAATTCTTTCCTTTAAGAGGCTTTCCATTAATTTCCCTACTACTGAAGTTAAACTAACTGGCCTGTAGTTGCCAGATTCTTCTCTACTGCCCTTTTTATGAAGAGGTATTACATTTGCTATTCTCCAATCATCTGGGACAGCTCCTGTTAATAGTGACTGATTAAACAGATCAGTTAATGGGACAGTTAGCACTGAACGAAGTTCTTTTAAAACCCTTGGATGAATATTATCAGGACCCACTGCCTTTGTAACATTTATTTTTGATAATGCTAACAAAACCTCATCCTCTGTAAAAAGATTACTGTTAAGCTTGTTTCTATTTTGCATAGCATCCCTTAATGTAGACATTGTATCTTCACAATCTTTAGTGAAAACAGAACAGAAGTAATCATTGAGACAGTCTGCAATCTGCTTATCTCCTTCTATTATTCTACCATCAACTGATTTCAATTTTACTATTCCTACCTTATTTTTTCTTCTTTCACTGATATATCTAAAGAATGTTTTGTCCCCATGTTTTACTGACTGTGCTATCTTCTCTTCTGCATCAGCTTTAACCTTCCTAATTAACTGCTTAGTCTTTTTTTGTTGGAGTCTCCATATTTTCATATCATCATCTGCTTGTGTGTGTCTGTAATTTTTATAAGCTATCTTTTTTGTCTTTACAGCATGTGCTACTTCTTTGGAAAACCAAATTGGTTTCCGCTTTCTTTTACTTTTACAGACATGTCTAATACAGTGTGCGGTTGCATCTAAAATGGCACCTTTCACAAATTCCCACTGTTCTTGAACCCCTGTAATAAGATTTTTCCCCTTTAAATAGTTTTTTAGGTATTCTCCCATTAATGAAAAATCTGCCGTCCTAAAGTCTAAAACTTTTGTTTTAGTCTGGGTGTACAGTTCCTGAACATGAATACTAAACCAAACAGATTGATGATCACTGGATCCTAAGTTCTCACCTACAGACACATCTGAAACTGTATCACTGTTTGTAAGTATTAGATCTAATATAGCTTCCTTACGAGTTGGTTCCTTGACTAATTGTTCAAGTGATTCCCCTAGCAGAGATTCAAGAATATACCTGCTTCTAGCCGATCTAGCAGAAGGAATCTTCCAGTCTATATCTGGCAAATTAAAGTCCCCCAGTACTATAACCTTACCCTTCATGGTCATTTTGGTTATTTCATCTAATAACAGATTGTCCAGTTTTTCATCCTGCAATGGAGGCCTATATACAACCCCTATTCTAAAAACATTTTTATCTCCAATTTCCAAAGTCACCCAAATACTTTCCACCTCATCATTTGTTCCTACAATTTCAGTAACCTTTATATTTTCATTTACATACAAAGCAACTCCTCCACCTTTCTTTCCTACTCTGTTCTTTTTAAATAACCTGTATCCAGGTATGACTATGTCCCAGTCATGCAAATCATTGTACCATGTTTCTGTTATAGCTACTAAATCCAAGTTGTCCCTAGTCATTATTGAAATGAGTTCAGGTAATTTATTTCCTAAGCTGCGAGCATTTGTGCTCATGGCACGAAGAATTTTTCTACTAGAATTTCTAGAATTGTTACTTGGACTAACAGTTTTGGCATGCTGTGGGGGGCAGGTGGATATATTAATGCTACCCCCCTTTATTACACAGATATATTTTTATTTTACACAATATATATATATATATATAAAGAAAGCTTTGTTTTTTCACCCTAAGAAAGACCTGTGAGTGCATTTATATGCAAGGAGTATTTAATTCATTTCTGCACCCAGGCAGTTGTCCCTAGGAGGGTAACACGGTACAGTGGACGGTACTATATATATATATATATATATATATATATATATATATATATATATATTTAAAATTAAAAAGAATATTTTCTTCTAAGTGAAGAACATGGGAATTTAGCACAGCTTCGGTTAGTGTGCAAATGATAAAATGTAAAGGCTTTTTTTAGAGCACACCATAGAAGTCCATAGCGAAAGGGAGTTAGCGTGGTAGCAATATCACAAAACTTCAGAAGTTTTCATGTCTGAGATTTTAACTCTTGCGATAACTTTTTACTTTCAACTTGTAATACCTCAAGAGCAATACAAATGTATCACTTCCCTTTTAATCTAGGCCTAAAGAGGAGAAAATGTTAAAGTGCACTGTCCCTTTAACTTTACTTGGGTCAAAGTTGGTACACACCACAGAACCACTGTATAGCAGATTTTTGGTGGACGTTTAAATAGCAGAGAAGTAAATTGCTGGAAATAGTGAATATAATTTTTAATATATTATTTGAACTTTGCTCAAAGGGATGTTAAATTAAAAAAAATCCATAAAATGTTTATTTAACACTTTCATTATTTATTTTGCATAATTTTCCTCAAATGAATATGTGGAATTTGCAATGTTTTCACAACCTCCAGAGAGACCCGGAATGTATTCTATGTGATGCAGAACCCTAACACTAGGGATAAGTGAATCTGCTTAAAGTGTAATGGGTTCTTAGAACGAATAATCCAGGCTGTGGACATTCGTTATGGACAATCGGATGTTGATAAGAATGATAATCCATTAAAATTCTGTAATCAATTGTTAGTTCTGTTTTTTGAATGTTACTTTAGTTTTTAAATGTTCATAATTTGATCGAATATCTACATTCAAAATTTTGAATGTAACATTCGATTTAACAAATACTATTCAGAAATTCAATAATTCATGTGGTAGGGAATTTAGTAAATTGATAAATAATATATACAAATATATCAATTTGAATGTTTCTTTTTGGAATATTGCATAATTCAACAATATTACATTTAAAGAGAGCATTAGAAATACTATTACAAATATATTGCATAATTTGAATATAATTATTAGAAAAATTTGTATCCATTTTTACGTTTAAAGAAAGCATTAGAAACACTATTACATTAAACGAATGTTATAATGTTGTGCAAACATTCGAAATCCAAAACGAACAAACTTGTTAAAATTTGTTTGTTTTTCTAATGTTGCAAAACATTTACCCATCCTTACCTGGCACTCCTTCATGCTGGACAATGATTGGTTATATGTGTAGGAGTTCATTTATATCTGTATCTAATTGGCTATAGAAAAAGAAGTAAGATAACATCCAAGACACTTTTTTAGGGGTTTGCACAGGGTCTGCAAAACTGTGCATAATTTTTTAACAAAATTACAGGTTTTGAATGTTTATAATAAAACTTTAGTGCCCATATAAATGTAATGTTCTGTAATCCCGCTGTGTAGAAAAAAAAAAAAAAAATATATATATATATATATATATATATATATATATATTTAGGGTCCAGAAAAATCCTGTTGATACAGTATTTTTGACTTTTAAAGAAATATATTTGTTTGTTCTCTTAAAGGGACATTCTAATGCAAAAATGACATGCTTTATATTCTGGCAAAGGGGTTAAACAAACAGTTAAAATCACACTTAGAAACCAGGAGTATTCCAGATCCTGAGTAGGAAATTGTCAGGATTTTAACTTTTGTGGGGGTTAAACACATAGTTAAAGGGATAGTCTAGTCAAAATTAAACTTTCATGATTCAGATACATCATGAAATTTTAAGCCACTTTCTAATTTACTCCTGCTATCAATTTTACATCATTCTCTTGGTATCTTTACTTGAAAAGCAAGAATGTAAGCTAATGAGCCGGCCCATTTTGCTACAGCACCTGGGCTGCGCTTGTTGATTGGTGTCTAAATGTAGTCACCAATCAGCAAGCACTACCCAGGTGCTGAACCAAAACTGGGCCAGTTCGTAAGCTTACATTCTTACTTTTTCAACTAAAGATACCAAGAAAAATTGATAATAGGAGTCAATTAGTTGCTTAAAATAGCCTGCTCTATCTGAATCATGAAAGTTTAATGGTGGCTAGCCCTTTTGGCTGCTAAGCCATTTCCCACCTGGGTGCTAAGCTGGTTTTGAGCTTTTTTAATTTTTACTTTTTTGAAATACTTTTGTACTTTTATCTCCAGATCCCCAAGACTTATACCGTTGAAAGGTTAAAAGAAACAGGCTTCTAAGCAGCATGCACCCATCTCCCTATATTTGTCCATTGTCAATAAAGTTGCGCAGTGATGTCAACCCGTCATTGCGCGTGATGTCACCATGCAAAACGTGGAGCCCCGGCGATGCCTCTCACTATTCAGGCCAGATCGCCGGGGTGGTAGTCAGTGGGAGCCCCCAGATTGTCCTCAAGGTGGGTGAGTGCTAGCGATGGCTCTGAGCCATCATTAGCACCTGACTGAGAATATTTGTGATGGCTCAGAGCCGTCGTTAGCACTCAAGAGGCTAGACTATCCATTTAAAGGAACAGTAAAGTGAAAATTAAACTTTCATTTTTTAAACAACTTTCCTACTTACTTCTATTATCACATTTTCTTTGTTCTTTTGGTGTCCTTTGTTGAAGAGTAAATATATAAAGGTTGATAGGAGCTCACACTACTGAATTTTCATAGGATCACTCTATAAAGGGACAGTATACACCAACTTTCATTTAACTGCATGTAATAGACACTACTATAAAGAATAATATGCACAGATACTGATCTAAAAATCCAGAATAAAACCTTTTAAAAACGACTTAGAAGCTCCCAGTTTAGCACTGTTAAAAAGATTAGCTGGAACACCCACTGAAAGTGGTTCTATAGCAAAAAAAGCAGGCACTCCCCGCTTCATATGAAAAGACTCTTTACACAAACAGGAGCAAGCTGGAGTAGGTATTTGACGGTTTTCTCCTAAAACTTTAGGGCTTGGTTAGGAGTCTAAAAATCAGTACGTTAAAAACTATACATTTAAAAACAAAAAAACTGTATGGGCTATATAAATGGATCATCTACAAAACATTTATGCAAAGAAAAATCTAGTAGTGTATAATGTCCTTTTAAGAAAGAATACAAAGAGAACTAAACAAAATCGATAATACAGGTAAAATGAAAATTTGTTTAAAACTTCCCAGCTATCCAATCAATTTAAATCTAATTTGAACTTTACTGTCCCTTTAATTAGGATCAGTAAAGAAACATGTAATGTTTGCCTTGCAATGCCTCTTTAAAAATATTGGAACATTTCAGACAGAGGCTGTTCAAATCAAAATATTTACACTACATCAATACACTTCTCTTACAATTGTAAGCCCCTTACTCCAATCACCTCTGTGGATATCTCTAGTTTAGAAAATATGGGGTGAGCTTTGGGGCTAGTTATTCAGGCTTGGCTTGGTTTGGCTAGTTATTAGCTAAGCTTAATGCATTGTCTAGCCAGGCTTGGCACTCTCTTAGCTCTCTGTAGCTCTGTCTGCTGCAGCTGAGTGTCCTTATAGCTGATGGATTAGCACTGATCTGCTCTGATTGCTCACACCTGCAATTCAAGCTAACCCCTGTTTCGCTTTGTGCATTCAGCCATGCCCAGGTAAGACCATCAGCTCCCAACATGACATGCAAACAGACCCACCTGACAGGTCTGACCAGACACCTGTGAGAGAGATAAAGTGGAAAAGGGTGAGGGGGGTGGAATTACAAATACACATCTGCACGGGTATCTATTTATAAATGATCTCTGGATAAAACCAATTCAAACAAATAATATTAAACACTCTGGCTTTAAACTTTCTTTTATAGTATTTCAGATGTTGAAATTTCTTAATCCAGTTCCTAAACGTTAACAAAAAAAAATGTGTATTGTTTGTTTAAAGTACAAAAAACAAATTTGATATATTATATAAAGATATATTAGATGATATTGTTATATAATATACCCTTTGTACATGCACACACCAGATGTAAAAGCCTGCATCATAGATCGCTATAACAAAGAGTGTTACTTCACTCACAGTATTTTTGCCTTAAAAAAAAGAAAGAAAAAAAGAAATCAGATGGGAAGTTTTTATGCTGAATCTACACATACAATAATGTAGGCATAAGTAATGCTTGCTATTGTTGTTTATCTTTACTATTTAATGTCCCTTTAATTACAGTAGTTCTTTACTAAAGCCAGTTTAGATTGACATTGTCTATAAATACTGAGCAAGAAAAAAAAAAATACAGCTACAGCTGACTTAATTGTTTTGTCTGTACATAATGTGTGTTTTGATTTGCCTCATTGTGAACACACTGCAGATTATTTTAGACAAACGGATTATATGGACACAGTAGCTCTTTCTTCACAATCTGCAGAGTGCCAAAGGTTATGTCCTATGTGCACAGTGAAATTATTCTGGTCTCAATATGAGGTGTTTCTTGCTGTGTGGTCCCTGGCACAGGTATCCAGCTGCTATAGGGTTGAGTATTACATATTTTACAGGCTAAACCCTTGGCCTATCGGAGCTAAAATCATCAACTAGGCAAGCTTCCTGCTACAGACAACAGGAAGTACAAATGAGCCCTTATTCCATTTTTATCCGAAAGAGATTAAAGCAAACACACGCTAGAGTAATTGTTGAAGCCCACAGTGCAGTTAATGAATACAAATCTCAAACAATCTAAAGCCTTTTTTCTTATCCATCGCATGGCAAATTCTATATTTAATACACATATTATTGATGACTCATTATGTAAACATAGGCTTGAGATTTCAGTTATTTACTTGGTTCAAACACTAAAACATTTCAAAGTGTAATAAAGGGTATACTGGGAAATCTGGCAAATATCTCAATAGTCAGGGGGAACAAAATTGCTAGTCAGGAAAGAAAAAGTTACTATTCCACTCAATATTAAATATAGTAAAAAGCTTCTTATCTGTTGTTATTTCTCACTAATCTGGGACTAATGAACTGGTATAAATTCCCAGCACATTACATATGTATTTCTATTTTTATTTACCTCAGATAAAAGCACACTTTTTATATACCTGCAAAGTATTCATTTTTAAATGAACTAGGTTTTGTTTAAAAAAAAAAATTGTTTGCACTTCAAATAGGAACACCAACAACTAAACAACCTTTTTATGTTGTCATTTTACAGCATGATTGAAAACAACCCATTTGATCCTTTGACTTCTTTTAAATTCATGATATCAGTCCCTAGCAGTTTTGAATTTCCTTTGTGCATAGCCTCTAGCTACTCTGCAGGGTGGTTATTCCTCAAATCTGCCAAACTCTCTGTAAGTAACACTTCCTCCCATTTGCAGTAAACCTTCCTACCCTCACAACTAGTTCATGACCTTTTCTGACAGTTTGTCTGTAAGTAAAATGTTTCCCTCCAGTATATATATTTTGCAAATCTTTGTTTATTTATTATATTGAGGAACAGAAGTCAAGAACCATTGAAAATATGTCTGTATAACAATATGCAGTGTACAGAAAATGTAAAAAAAACCCCCTCTAATACCTTGACCTTTTATGTCACTAATTTCTCGGCCCTTAACACAAATATCCTAATCACATTTACTTAACAAAATCTAAACCCCCCCACAATAAAGACATCAGACTTAGCTCTGGTATAAATTGGCCGCAGCTCCTTTATTAATAAATAACTTTATAAACTTTAATAACTTCACTAAATAACAGTGCAAAATAATTGCAAAAAACACGTTACATATAACAGCGGTGCTAGACCTAACTATAAAACATCTGTCCGTTACTCCATCCACTGGACTCAACCGTGCAAATTGATTGAGCCCGTAATCAGCATAATTCTCTAAGGAACCCCTTGCCCTTAGAGACCCCATCTTAACTTCTCCCCCGAAGGGGATGTAAATACCACACGAACACTTTGGCCATAATTTACTTCAAGTGTAAGGGCTAGCACCCCCGCCTACCAACTGCGACAATCAAAAATTAAAACAAAACAATTTTAACAAACAGAAAAAACAAATAGGGACGGGTGGGAGGGAGATGCTTCCTTCACTTTGCTTAATAAAAACTGCTGGCTTTCCCGCTCAGCCGCCAGGCTATAACACCTCGCAGCTCCTCCTCCACTTCCTCCCCACCTAGCCCAGCCTTCATTTGCTCCGCGGTCAAAGCTCCCTCCAGCTATGCTTTGCACCGCTTACAGGAGCCACTTGACCTTTTATGTCACTAATTTCTCAGCCCTTAACACAAATATCCTAATCACATTTACTTAACAAAATCTAAACCCCCCCACAATAAAGACATCAGACTTAGCTCTGGTATAAATTGGCCGCAGCTCCTTTATTAATAAATAACTTTATAAACTTTAATAACTTCAATAAATAACAGTGCAAAATAATTGCAAAAAACACGTTACATATAACAGCGGTGCTAGACCTAACTATAAAACATCTGGCCGTTACTCCATCCACTGGACTCAACCGTGCAAATTGATTGAGCCCGTAATCAGCATAATTCTCTAAGGAACCCCTTGCCCTTAGAGACCCCATCTTAACTTCTCCCCCGAAGGGGATGTAAATACCACACGAACACTTTGGCCATAATTTACTTCAAGTGTAAGGGCTAGCACCCCCGCCACCGACTGGCCTGACACCTCAGCCCAGTCCCGCCAACCCCACCAAAGGTCCCACTGCCTCCTTAAAATCAAGTATGAACAGCTGCAAGCCAAAATCATTAAGGTGCACTCCGTCTGCCATATAAAATTCGCCCTGACCAACCTCAGCTAAGTCTGGGTGATGAACCACTGAACCCCCAAGTCTCCTGACAAATGACCCCATCAACTTATTCACCTTACGCCTGCTTTTATCCAGGCGCACCGGATCCCATGCAGCCCTCCAAACCATCCTGGGCAAAATATCCGACCAAACAATCCTCATCCTAGGGAACAAATCCACCAGCCTCCCTATGTCTCTCTTCATGCTTCTCACTAATTCCCTCTGCGGCATAAAACCAAGATCATTGCCCCCGGCGTGGATCAACAAAACTGTTGGAGGCTGAAAACGCCGGCAATAGTCCACCACCAGAGGCAACAACCTGTCCCAACGGAGTCCCCTGACCCCAAACCATTTCACTTCACAGCTTGACCTCGGGACACCCAACTGCAATCCGTCAACTCTCAGTGTAGCCGCCCTTCGAGCCCAATAAATGAAAGAGTGGCCGACAAGCCACAAACGGTCGACACCTAAAAAACACAAAAAGAGAATAACAACAGCACCAGCCTAAACACCCAACTCAGGGCGAACATATAGACGATACCGACCGGATCCCCACCGGCCAATACCTTTAACCACGGAATCTGATAAACCCCTCACTGAAGCCTCAGTTGCCACCCCTATGCGGAAGGAATGTGACCCAAAGTCATCGCTGTTAAAACCCAACCGGCATAGTGATTTTTTAAGAACCGCCCTAAAATTGGAATTGTGACAACGGACTACCATCAACATGAACCAACAGCGAACCCCCCATAACCGGGCGAACCCGCAAATACTCCTTCAAGCAACGCCAAGGACATACTTCCAAACCATTGGGAAAAAGAACCACCATCCTACCTTTTCCTAACTGATCTGTCTTACTCCTTCTCAAGAATATCTCCACCTTGGAGTCAAAGAAGGCCAGATCTGAAAAAGCCAAACCCCCCCATAGACATCAAAGATTTACTAACCAACTCCGAAATACGAAAGGCTCCAAAGAAAGCTAAAACAAACGCCA
Organism: Bombina bombina; assembly: GCF_027579735.1. Lineage (NCBI taxonomy): Eukaryota > Metazoa > Chordata > Amphibia > Anura > Bombinatoridae > Bombina > Bombina bombina. The sequence goes on along the minus strand of NC_069502.1, from coordinate 396,650,203 downwards.
CCCTAAACAGGCATACTTGAAAATCAGACAAACACACCAAAGATAAAACCTTATACACCTCCTGCAGTAGCGAGAAGGTAATAGGACGCCTTCGGTCCGGAGAGGGCCTGCCCAAACCCTTCTTCAATCCTTTCAGCACCTGCCGAACACAAAAACCTTTGGTAACATCCCACAAGCCCAATAGTTTAAAACGGAAAGCTAGTGCCGCCAAACGTCTATCCATCGCTGAAGGAGACAAGTGAGAAACACCCCACTCCCACATCCATTCCAGCAAGACACCTGTACTGTCAATTACCCCTTCATTAAGGCCTAGGGACCGCAATCTACACTCCCACTCCCACCACACTCTAGAATAAGCCGTCCATGTACCTGGTGCTAATGAGTTTCTTACCAGTCCAGCCAGTCCTCCACGCCAAGCCGCCACAAGAAACTCGGACATGGGCAACCCTCCTCTTCAGCATGGGGAGCCAATTCCCTGAACCGCTGCCACTGAAAGCGAGAGAGGGAGTCGGCTAAAGAATTACAGACTCCAGGAATATGCTTGGCCTTAATGCAAACATTCATTCGCAAACATTTCAGGACAAACAAACGCAACAATCTCAGCACAGGCAATGATGTAGCCGTCAACGTATTTAACGCGTACACAACCCCCATATTGTCTGAAGAAAAGATAACTGCCTGATTCCTCAAATCTTCCTCCCAGACAAACAGGGCCACCACAATAGGGAACAACTCCAGAAACACCAAGTTCTTCACCAAACCCAATGAAAACCATTCCTCAGGCCACTGTGCTGCACACCATCTACCCATGAAATAGGCCCCAAAACCGCAACTGCCCGCCGAATCCGTCACCAAACCAACTCCTCATTAGAGACCCGCACCGCCTGAATCAACGCTGAGCCATTAAAACCCACCAAAAATTGTCTCCAAACCCTCAAATCATCCTTCAGCTCCTTGGAAAGCCGTACAAAATGATGTGGCTTCACCACACCAGCAGTTGCCAGAGACAATCTCCTGCAGAAAACCCTCCCCATCAGCATAATTCTGCACGCGAAATTCAACTTGCCCCCCAGGGATTGAACCTCCCGAAGAGTGACTTTCTTCAACAACAACAAACGGTCAATAATTTCCAACAAATCCGAAACTTTATCCCTAGGCAATCTGCATTCCATATTCACTGAATCAATGGTAATGCCTAAAAATTCAAGGGACGTAACCGGTCCCTCCGATTTTTCCACCGCAATGGGCACACCAAAATCAGACGTCACCTGATAGCAGATATCCCTCAAGAGTGTACAATCCCCTTTACCAGCCGGGCCCACAAACAGAAAATCGTCAAGGTAATGCACCAAAGACGAAAGGCCCGACCGCTCAACAACCACCCACTCAAGAAACGTACTAAACTGTTCGAAAAACGAGCATGAGATGGAACACCCCATGGGCAAACACAAGTCCACGTAGTACGAACCATCCACACAACAACCCAACAGATGATGTGACGTTGGGTGTACAGGTAACAATCTGAATGCAGCCTCAATATCGACTTTCGCCAATAAAGCCCCAGCACCAGCCACTCTCACCAAGTTGACCGCCTGGTCAAAAGATGCGTACTTAACCGACGACAATTCCTGAGGAATGCCATCATTAACAGAACCCCCTTTAGGAAATGATAAATGATGTATGAGCCTGAATTTACCAGGCTCCTTTTTTGGAACCACACCAAGAGGTGATATCCGCAAATCATCAATGGGAGGGCGATCAAACGCGCCCGCCATTCTACCCAACTCAACCTCTTTCATCAGTTTGTCAAGGACTACCCCTGGCCACACCCGAGCCGACTTCGCCCTAAAAACCCGACAACCACCTTGAGACGGAATCACAAAGCCAAACGTGAAAGATTAGGGCCGCCGTATCAAAACAACCCCGACGCCTAGCGTACTGAACGAGCCAAGGCTCCATCGCGTCGAGCCTCACCGGTGTCGCCCCCTTTTTCAGACGCCTCCCCAACCCCGCTTGGTCTACCTTTTCGGAAACACTTAGCGTAGGGATGTGCTCCCCCGCACCCCGAACACTCGTGCTTAAACTTGCATGCAGCTCCCCACTTGCAAAACTTCTCATTATAGGCAAAACAAAAAGCCTTTTCTGACCGTGACAGGGGATCCACAGATGGAGGAGCCACCGGCTCCTGATCGAAAGGACTGGGAAGCTCTTAAAGGCGTCATGATCTTGAGCCAGAACTCCATGTCACGGTCGTCCCACCGCATATCCGGCTTCACCGACAAACGCTGCCTGAACTGCTCATCGTATGACCACCAGGCCATTCCCCCATACGTCTGCTGAGCAGAAGACACCTCATCAAGGTAACAAAAAAGCGCCGAACCCTGATCAGGAAACTTAGCACTAAACACGCTAGCATATATCAAAAATGCCTGAAACCAGTTAGAAAATGTTTTCGGCAACTTCCGATAACGCTTTTTTCTCTCCTTCTTGGCCACGTCTTTCTTTGAGTCCTCGGGGATCTCAAAAGACTGTTCCAGCGGAAGGAGTGAGAACAATTCAATGAACTCCCTCTTACAAACCTTTTCCCTCACTTCGGGAGTCAAATGCATTCCTAAAGGCCCAATGGAGCAGAGGCACGACCGAGACATTGCTGTATCAGCCACCCTCAACTCAGCCCCTTCACTCTGTTTCGAACCTGCACCAGGACCCCCCACTGAAGGACCAGGGATCTGCGCCACAATCGGAACGCTATCATCCTTAACCACAGGGTCCGCTACAATGCGGCCCTCACTCCCCCCCAGGCCCGGCACGCTCGCCCCGCTGTCAACAGCGACCCACGCTCTCTCCACAGCAGCCCCCCGATCAGGACCACCTCCCTCTAGTTGTGCTAACAGATCCTTCAAACCCGCCACTACTCTCCCTGCCATCGAGTCACCTTCCATACTCCTGCCACCACTCAACAACTCACTCCCCCTCACATTCAACAACCTTGTCTCACCTGCTGAAGTACTCTCTGCATCCGACCTGTCTGCAGGACTGTTGATAGTTGGCTGGAGCCCGCCGGTGCGTTGCTCCGTACCTTCTCGCCGACCTCCCGTAGACGTGGCAGCCGGCCGTCCCTGCCGTTCCAGCTGCCGTGTTTGCTCCTGAAAAATAGTAGATTGTGAACCTAACACCAGGGGAGGAAAAACTCTACAACCCCGTCCCCCTCTCTGCCGGCTGGTACCCCTAGCCGTACTTACTCCCCTACCCCTCTTGGGAGCTCCCCCACCCTCACCCCCAGGCCAAGCAACCTCCACCACAGGCTGTCTTCTAGACCCCTCTCTAGGGACAGGTCCGTATCCTACAGGCCTATTCGGCCGACCCCTAACCCCCCTTCCACCCTGAGTGGCTGCCGTATACACCCTGGCTCCACTCCGCTCACTGACCACCGTTGACACCCCGCCTTGGACCCCACTCCTCACCTGTCTACTGCCAACAGGCTGCAACTCCTGTTGCGTACCATCATCAGGCTCCAGACGAATAGACTCAGTCCAGGAGCCGTGCAGGCCATAGAAGTCCACTTCCTGGCCGTCGGATACATCTGTCCTTGTAGATGGACCAGGCTGAGGCCCTGGCCGTTGTCCAGAGGTGCTAGGCTCTGAAATAGAAAAACTAACATGTGAGACACCTGCCCCGACCACCTCCTTGGCCCTGGAAGCAACCAAGCCCACGGGAGAATGGCGAGGAAAACCAACCCCCCAACCAACAGAGGGAACCTCAGCTGACCCCCCAAAACGGCTAACATTGTCACTAAAAGCCCCAGGAGATGGAGGAACAAAATCTTCCTTTGAGGAATCCAAAAATAAATCAACTTCCCCAGGGCCAAGCTCCAACTCCTCACATTCATCCCCAGACCCATAGTCTAAATCCACAAGCCCATGAGAAGCACTAAACCCACTGGATTCCCCCCCAACAGACAGTCTAAAACCAATGGGAACAGTCTGCCTACCACCGGACCCACTAACCTGCTCTACAAAGGGGCCGCCAACTACATCTCCTACTGCGGTACACCCCTCCTCATCGCTATCGCTATTACCCACTACCCCACCTGGGCCACCTTACCCATACCTCTATCTTTAGTGGCCTGGGCAGGGGCGGCCTTCACCTACGGCTCTCAGCCGCTCGCCCTCGGGGATGACGTCACAGCCACCGTAGCCCCCATCACCGCTGCCTCCGCACCTCGCTTACCGGACACCGGACCGGATCTTCTTCCGCTCACCGCCCTCTTGCTGACTTCAGGGCTGAGTAGCGTCGGTGGCCTGGATTGCCTGGTGGACTTCTTCCGGGGAGCAGAACGCTCCATCGCCACTCCAGAAGGAACCGGAACACCCAGCAACGATTGGACCTGTTCTTCCAGCCAGGTAGGTCCCCGTTGCTTTGCAGCCTCCTTCAAACGCCGTAAAAGATCCTCCACAGCAGCGATGACGCAGGCTGAGCGAGAAAGCCACCAGCTTCACAGATGCTTCCTTCACTTTGCTTAATAAAAACTGCTGGCTTTCCCGCTCAGCCGCCAAGCTATAACACCTCGCAGCTCCTCCTCAACTTCCTCCCCACCTAGCCCAGCCTTCATTTGCTCCGCGGTCAAAGCTCCCTCCAGCTATGCTTTGCACCGCTTACAGGAGCCACTTACTGACCATTTTAGTTTTTAACACAAATGGAGCCCTGGTTGTGAGACAAATATAATCTAAAATAAATAGTTTTGGTTGAAGCTTCAGGAGGTGTAAAAAGATTTCCCAGTGCCCAGGGCATCAAAAAAACTAAATACACCACTAACAGTACGCCCTGAGAACCAGTGTAATATCTATCTAATGTCTATTACTTAATGTGTTTTTTAATATTATATTTATTTTTTTGTAGGGCTAGTGTATTTTGTTAGGCCCCTAGGCAGATGCATAGGCAGCCTTGTGGTTAAACTGGCTCTGTGTCTATTTTATGTACATGGAGACATACAACTAAAAACAGACTTGCAAAGGTTGGTAAGGTTTGTAAACCATAATTAGAAGCTACATGACTATTATTAAACCTCCTACACATTTTACATTTGTAATGTTTCTCTGTTGATACAGTATTCGTTCTGGAAATTGTGAATATTCTTTACATGATGGGATCTATTACAGCTTCAATCCCTTAGTCATGTAGTAATTTGTCATGTTTCAGAAATGCACTTATTGGTTTGTGTATGAAGCTTTATGTCAGTGCGACCTCCCTCCTGCTGCTACAAGCCCCTCTGTCACCACCAATGACAAAAAATTATTTAATAACACCTTAGTTGCGAGAGACGCTGCAACTTATTGTACAGCCCAATATAATGCTCATTTCTAAAGAAAAAAATATCAACATTTTTTTTTATCAAACTGCCATCCCCTTTGATACTATTTACCTCTGTTCTAGAAGACTGCAAAAAAACCTCTTCAACCTTTTTCAGTGTTCAGAGGGTTTGGTGAGCACTCTGGAGCAGTTTGGAACCAGTTATTATGGTGAGATTGAAGACAAAATTAAACTTTCCTATTTCAGACAGAAGGTCAATTTTTAAAAAGCAACTTTTATTTTACTTCTGTTATCAAACTTTACCTCTCTGTCTTGGCTTATTTGTAGAAAATTAGCTACTGTCCATGATGAAAGCAATACTGAAGTAGGGCTCAGAAGTGTTCACACACACTTAAAGTGATGGTAATCCTAGTATTTTTGAAAGCTAGATTTAATCAGTGCTACAAATAAAGGGGACTTTTAGTCATGAAGTGTAAAATACTTCACTGCTGAAAGTTCCTTTATTTGACTGAATAGAATATTGTGACTTTTTCTCCCCTTAGGCTTTAATAGAGAGTGCAGAAGAAATAAACACTTATTGCTTGCACACTTGCCCAACAATATTTCAAATTCCAATGTTCTTCACATAGAAGGACAATGTTCTTTTTATTTTAAATAGATATTTCTTTATTTATCTTTATATACCTATATATAGATATACATTTTACATTAACATTATCAAGTATACTATAGAAATAGTGCGGGACCGGCTGCACCACACTAAATAAAAAAGACGTTGAGCAGTGGCAGGGAATGGGAAGAAGGTAGGGAGAGGGGATCCAAGTGGACGGGAATTTTGATGTCCCATGTACACAGGCTTTAGGACTAGTGTGTGTATATATCGATGAGAACTTCTGCCGTCTGGATGAGGATGGATGTCTGGTCTTCGAAAACTGTAAGTGGATTGTCGGGGGCTAGTGTAGGCTAGAGTTTTTTTTTATTTTTATTTTTTGGGGGGGGGGGCTTTTTTATTTTGATAGGGTTATTAGATTAGGAGTAATTTGTTTTTATTTTTGATAATTTCATTTTTTTGTGTGTGTTTTTTATTTTTTTTGTAATTTAAATACTTGTATTTTATTAATTTATTTTATTGTAATGTTAAGTTTTTAGTGTAAGGCAGGTTAGGTTTTATTTTACAGGTAACTTTGTATTTATTTTAACTAGGTAGCTAGTAAATAGTTAATAACTATTTACTAACAGTGTCTACCTAGTTAAAACAAATACAAATTTATCTGTGAATAAAAATAAAACCTAAAATAGCTAAAATATTATAACTATTAGTTAGGTTTTATTTTATAGGTAAGTATGTATTTAGTTTTAAATAGGAATTATTTAGGTAATAATTGTAAAGGTTTATTTAGATGTTAGGGCCAGCAGATAGGAGTTAATAACTGTAATGTAGGTGGCAGCGATGTTAGGGATGGCAGATTAGGGGTTAATAACTTGTAATTAGGTGGCAGCGATGTTGGGGGAGACAGAATAGGGGTTAATAACATTTTATGTCGGGGGCAGCAGAATAGGGGTGTTTAGACATGTTTTTTATGTTAGGGTGTTAGAAAAAGTTATGTATAAACCTTTCTCCATAGACATCAATGGGGCTGCATTACGGAGCTTTTGTTTCCGCTATCGCAGGCTCTCCCCATTGATATCTATGGGGAAATCGTGCACGAGCACGTCAAAGCAGCGCTTGTATTTGGGAGAGGTATGGAGCTCAACGCCACCATATCGCTCGTGGAAGCCGAGTTTTTTAAAACCTGTAATAGCAGCGCTATAGGGAGGTGAAATACTGCCGCTTTTGTGGCGGTCGTTAATTTCCCTATAGCGCTCAAAACTCGCAATCTAGCTAAATATTAGATATTATAATAGAATTATTATGTCAGGATAGGTTAAGTCCTGAGTTAGACCCAAATGCTAGAATGAGGTTTGTAACACCCTAGCACTGTGAGTATATACCAGGAACTGACCCTGCGACAGCTACAGTATAATATACTCACTGAAATAAACTGGAAGTTGGTACAGCAGGGTCAGGAGAAGAAGCTTTGTGTAGATAGGGTTAACCAAAAGAGTAATCAAGCAAGCAATGTCCAGCAACGTGTAATCAGGCAGATAGGGGTTAACCAAAAGAGTAATCAAGCAAGCAATGTCCAGCAATGTGTAATCAGGCAGGTAGGGGTTAAACAGTAGAATAATCAAGCAAGCAATGTCCAGCAACGTGTAATCAGGCAGGTAGGGGTTAACCAGAAGAATAATCAAGCAAGCAATGTCCAGCAACGTGTAATCAGGCAGGTAGGGGTTAACCAGTAGAATAGTCTAACAAGCAATGTCCAGCAACGTGTAATCAGGCAGGTAGGGTTTAAACAGTAGAATAATCAAGCAAGCAATGTCCAGCAACGTGTAATCAGGCAGGTAGGGGTTAAACAGTAGAATAATCAAGCAAGCAATGTCCAGTAACGTGTAATCAGGCAGGTAGGGGTTAACCCATAGAATAGTCTAGCAAGCAATGTCCAGATATCAGGTTTCAGGTAGGTAGGGGTTAAGCAGGGTCGAGTCAAGAAGCCAGAAGTTCAAAATATAAAGTATTTCAGATTAATACTCACAAGCCGGGAAAAGTGAACAAACAGGCACCGAGGAGAGGAGACGCCGGAATATGAAGCCCTTCTGATGTCAGCAGAAGGGGCCGGTGGAATACAGGGTTGCTAGGACAACCAAGGAAGCGCAACAGTGCGGGAAAAAAACCGAGGAATAGAGCGACTCAGCTGAGCGACCGTGACCATTATATATATATGATAGCTCTTTTGCAGGTCAAATGAATGGCCATATACAATATACCTTTTAACCCTTGTAAATTACATTTTATTCATATTTATATGATTTTTTTATCAGATAGTACTTATGAGTGTAAAAGTTTATTTTAATGTATTTATGTTTTGTTTGGTGCAACTTTTATTTTAGCCCTTACCATTTACAGTCGCGATAACCCGACGGAATTTAAATTCTATTGTGCTTGAGCAAATACGTTTACTTGTCATACGTGCACAAATTAGCGAGCCCGCCACTTGAAATCTAGCTTTGTATGTACCCAACTCTGTTGTTGCAAAAACTGCTGCTATATAGTGCTCAAGTTCATACATCGCTTTGAGCTCATACCACAATATGCTCATGTCTTGAAAATTGCACCCTCTAAAATCATGCCAAATACGGGCCAGGTTACCAGTGGAGCACAAACGTTTGCACGCAAGTGATAAGGAGTTTATAGCGGGTGTCTGCGATCATTTGTTTGAGTGCAATTGCAATTTATGCTAGAATGATCACTGCCATCCTCTGAGCTTCTGGTTAACTGTTACATGAAACAAAAAAGTGTCACAAAACCAGAAAACTGTTGCAATTACAAATGTTTAGGCATCTCATGTTTATTTCTTTGGTTTGTATTGGTAGACACAAAAAGTGGAGGGAAAAAAAAAGCTGAATTTGACACATTACATGCAAACTCCAAAAATGGACTGGACAAAATTATTGGCACCTTCTCAAACTTGTAAGAAATAATTGCATTCCAAGTTGGTAATGCTCCTCAAATTTGTAATTAAACTCACCTGTATCAATTAACAACATGCTATGACAATATAGAAATCACACAACGGCAACCAGTTAAAATGTGTGAAAAATGTAGCTCAACTTTCTGTTTGTGTGTCTCTGTGTGCCACACTGAGCATGGAGAAGAGAAGAGGGGCAAGCAAAGACTTGTCTGAGGATTTGAGAACAAAAAATGTGGAACAAGCATGGGACAATCTCAAGGTTACAAGTCCATCTCTAGAGAGCTTAATGTTCCTGTGTGCACTGTGCCCAACATTGTCAAGAAGTTTACAGTCCATGGCACTGCAGCTTTATCTCCCTGGATGTGGACCAAAGAGAAAAATTGATCAAGATGCAACAAAGGATAGTTCGAATAGTGAATAAAGAACCTCAATCAATTTCCATACAAATTCAAGCTGATCTTCAGGCATAGGGTGCAAATGTTTCAGCTTGTACTATACGTCACCATCTGCATGAAAAGGGGCGCTATGGTAGGAGACCCAGGAGGACCCCACTGCTGACACATATACATTAAAAAGGCAGATTGGAGTTTGCCAAAACTTACCTGAGGAAGCTAAAATCCTTTTGGGAGAATGTGCTGTGGAAAGACGAAACAAAATTATAGCTTTTTGGTAAAGCCCATCATTCTACTGTTTTCAGAAAAAGAAATGAAGCTTTTAAAGAAAAGAATACAGTCCCTACAGTCAAACATGGTGGAGGTTCACTGATGTTTCTGGGGTTGCTTTGCTGCTTCAGGTACTGGATGTCTTGACTGTGTGCATGGCATAATGAAATCTGAAGACTACCAAAGATTTCTGTGGTGCAATGTAGGGCCCAGTGTCAGAAAGTTGGGTCTCCGTCAGAGGTCATGGGTCTTACAGCAGGACAATGACACAAAGCAAATGTCAAAAAGCACCCAGAAATGGTTTTAAACAAAATGCAGGAGAGAACTGAACTGGCCAGCAATGAGTCCAGATCTCAATCACATAGAGCACCTGCGGAGAGATCTCAAAACAGCAGTTGGAAAAAGGAACCCTTTCAATCTGAGAGACCTGGAGCTGTTGGCGAAATAAGAGTGTCCCAAGGGAGATTACAAATAAAAAGTAATACAACACATAGAAACACCCAGCACTCACCAGCTAGCTCACAGCTAAGATAAAATCACAACCTTTCCAGTTGTGATTTTATCTTAGCTGTGAGCTAGCTGGTGAGTGCTGGGTGTTTCTATGTGTTGTATTACTTTTTATTTGTAATCTCCCTTGTTTCTTGCACCCATTCCGGACTGGGGTTAACTGCCTGTGGCTCTGGTGACATCACAGCTTTTTTGGAGTGCTATTTAGCACCCAGGGCTGGATGTTACTGAGTCACAGGATGTGTACCTGATCCGGTCTTGGAGTGCAGTTCCCTTCCATGTTTTGTATTTTTTATGGGTTGATTTACAGCCACCTGTGCACCCCCTTCTTTGTTCTCAGTTTGTTTGGCTTTGTGAGCTCGCATGATGTGTGCCTGTGTTAGGGACTCAGGCAATGGAAAGGACCTTGACGTGGGTGCCTGAGCTTTGCCAATTTGGCCAGATGCGGTGACTAACCTTTCAGTTGTAATTTTATCTTAGCTGTGAGCTAGCTGGTGAGTGCTGGGTGTTTCTATGTGTTGTATTACTTTTTATTTGTAATCTCCCTTGTTTCTTGCACCCATTCCGGACTGGGGTTAACTGCCTGTGGCTCTGGTGACATCACAGCCTTTTTTGGAGTGCTATTTAGCACCCAGGGCAGGATGTTACCTGAGTCACAGGATGTGTTACCTGATCCGGTCTTGGAGTGCAGTTCGCCTTTCCATGTTTTGCTATTTATCTATGGGTGATTACAGCCACCTGTGCACCCCTTCTTTGTTGTCAGTTTGTTTGGCTTTGATGAGCTCGCATGATGGTGTGCCTGTGTTAGGGACTCAGGCAATGGAAAGGACCTTGACGTGGTGCCTGAGCTTTCCCATTTGGCCAGATGCGGTGACTAACCTTTCCAGTTGTGATTTTATCTTAGCTGTGAGCTAGCTGGTGAGTGCTGGGTGTTTCTATGTGTTACGAATATACATATATATACATATATATATATATATATATATATATATATATATATATATATATATACAGGGAGTGCAGAATTATTAGGCAAGTTGTATTTTTGAGGATTAATATTATTATTGAACAACAACCATGTTCTCAATGAACCCAAAAAACTCATTAATATCAAAGCTGAATATTTTTGGAAGTAGTTTTTAGTTTGTTTTTAGTTTGAGCTATTTTAGGGGGATATCTGTGTGTGCAGGTGACTATTACTGTGCATAATTATTAGGCAACTTAACAAAAAACAAATATATATCCATTTCAATTATTTATTTTTACCAGTGAAACCAATATAACATCTCAACATTCACAAATATACATTTCTGACATTCAAAAACAAAACAAAAACAAATCAGTGACCAATATTGCCACCTTTCTTTGCAAGGACACTCAAAAGCCTGCCATCCATGGATTCTGTCAGTGTTTTGATCTGTTCACCATCAACATTGCGTGCAGCAGCAACCACAGCCTCCCAGACACTGTTCAGAGAGGTGTACTGTTTTCCCTCCTTGTAAATCTCACATTTGATGATGGACCACAGGTTCTCAATGGGGTTCAGATCAGGTGAACAAGGAGGCCATGTCATTAGATTTTCTACTTTTATACCCTTTCTTGCCAGCCACGCTGTGGAGTACTTGGACGCGTGTGATGGAGCATTGTCCTGCATGAAAATCATGTTTTTCTTGAAGGATGCAGACTTCTTCCTGTACCACTGCTTGAAGATGGTGTCTTCCAGAAACTGGCAGTAGGACTGGGAGTTGAGCTTGACTCCATCCTCAACCCGAAAAGGCCCCACAAGCTCATCTTTGATGATACCAGCCCAAACCAGTACTCCACCTCCACCTTGCTGGCGTCTGAGTCGGACTGGAGCTCTCTGCCCTTTACCAATCCAGCCACGGGCCCATCCATCTGGCCCATCAAGACTCACTCTCATTTCATCAGTCCATAAAACCTTAGAAAAATCAGTCTTGAGATATTTCTTGGCCCAGTCTTGACGTTTCAGCTTGTGTGTCTTGTTCAGTGGTGGTCGTCTTTCAGCCTTTCTTACCTTGACCATGTCTCTGAGTATTGCACACCTTGTGCTTTTGGGCACTCCAGTGATGTTGCAGCTCTGAAATATGGCCAAACTGGTGGCAAGTGGCATCTTGGCAGCTGCATGCTTGACTTTTCTCAGTTCATGGGCAGTTATTTTGCACCTTGGTTTTTCCACACGCTTCTTGCGACCCTGTTGACTATTTTGAATGAAACGCTTGATTGTTCGATGATCACGCTTCAGAAGCTTTGCAATTTTAAGAGTGCTGCATCCCTCTGCAAGATATCTCACTATTTTTGACTTTTCTGAGCCTGTCAAGTCCTTCTTTTGACCCATTTTGCCAAAGGAAAGGAAGTTGCCTAATAATTATGCACACCTGATATAGGGTGTTGATGTCATTAGACCACACCCCTTCTCATTACAGAGATGCACATCACCTAATATGCTTAATTGGTAGTAGGCTTTCAAGCCTATACAGCTTGGAGTAAGACAACATGCATAAAGAGGATGATGTGGTCAAAATACTCATTTGCCTAATAATTCTGCACTCCCTGTGTATATATATATATATATATATATATATATATGTATATGTGTGTGTGTGTGTGTATATATATATGTATATGTATATATATATATATATATATATATATATATATATATATAAAATTTGTGTGTGTATATTTCTTTTCTTTTCATTTCTAGGGTAACATTTAATACAAAATCCATTTTTACTTTAAGTTAGTTAGTATGTTGATAGGAAACATTCTTGAAAATCATGCATAAAGACTATGGTTTAAGTTGTAAAGTGCTCTTACTCAAAGTTGTTAAGTTGACACCACAGAATTAAGAGAGACTCTTGTATTGGTGTGGTCTGAAAGTAATTTGTAGGTGGGCTCTCTTAATGCTCCTAATTCATGACAATCTCAGCTTTACCATAAAGGAATTATTCTGCTGTCACTTGCTAAGTATCTTAAATTAATACATATTGAAAATAAATGGATTATCTTAATCTTCCTCCTTGTAAAATAACAAAACAGAATTAGCAATGTTAGTAGATCTAGTCTGGTTCATATGTATTGTAATGCATTAGAAAAACACCTTTAGATAATGATATTGTGACTACTTGCCATAGTGTTAGAAGGTAATAAAATTACCTTCTATGTTATTGATTAATTTGAATCTTCAGTAAATACATGTTTTATAACTTTAGTATATATGGTGAAATACAAATGCGAAGCTGAATATTTTTAAGATCTTTAACAAAAATGTCCTTAGCAAACAATATGAAACAACTGCTATAACAGTCTCTGCAACAGCACATTTTGGTAAAAACGTAAATTGTTACAGATTAGTGTAAGGCTAATAGAACACCAAAAGCAACATACATTCAATCATTATTAATTTAAACTTAAAGGGCAAGATTATATATGCGGCGCAGGCTTCAGCGTAAGTGCCGTAAGTCAGATAAACTAGAAATTTCTGGAGTCGCCAGTGACTTACGGCACGTTGGAAATGGCCAGTGCCTAAAAAATAAAAAAGTAAAATCTCCTCTAAAAGTCTAACACGCTAAATAAACCGACATGTATAAACCGTATATTCGCAATCCCCCCACATCGCAACTAATAATAAAATTGAGAAAGCCACGACAAGTGGTGAAACGCGTTGATGGTTGCATCATGGACATAAATTATACTTTGTCCAACACAACATACCTAAAAGAACGGAGGATTGCTAAGGATTACATTGGCACTTCTTTTTTTCAACTAAAAGTAACGTATACGCTCTGCGCAGAGTTGAAGGTTTCCCTACTGGGACGGATCTACTTTTTGAAAAAGACGGACGAGCATGTGACGTCACCCACTATCCGTGGGGCTGCAAAGTTACCTGTGCCAGACAGTGAGTGGATGACACATACCCACAAACGGAGAGACGGGCACCTAGAGGTAAAGTAGCCGATAGTGCGAATGCAACACACAATCCATCTACAAACCATTATGCCTTGGTAATACTGGGCACCCTGTAAATGGTAAATATACAGAGAAAATCATGCAGGAACATACACCTAAAGGATAACTAACAAAAAATATTGGGACAAGCCTTTTATAACACGTTTAGAAAACGTTTTGACAGAACGATATATTTATAAAAACGAAAAATCTATCCCATATCTTGACTTTGTTAGGACTTTTGTGCAACTAATAACGCACATGATACCAATATTTTATGTACAAGGTGGATTGGTGATATATCATATCAGGATTCCAATAATCCCCCATTGGTGCACCACTTATATATCTGTCACTATATCTTATTGATGTTATTAGATATAGTAGCATTACATTTTTTAACCCATTGCATTTATATATTATAGGTTTGCATAATTTTTAAAGGATTTTTTATTGCATTTTTATTGCATTTATATATTATAGGTTGCTTATCTTTATATAAGGATTTTTTATATATACAAATTTGACCGGTCAGATATCTGTATAATTGAACAATTTGTGTTTAGTATAATAAATGTTTATATTTTAATCATTGTTTGATAGATTGACTTTATACTTTGATTCTAGTTACGTATTAACCCCCTGTTGCTGACAGTGCACTTACACCAAACTATAACTTTTCTTCCATGTCCATTTTTCTATCTGTTTTTGGGAGCAGATAGGTGTTTAGTGCAAGGGGTATTCTGCGCACCAATAAGAATTCAACACTTTAATAAAATTAATAACCCCAAAACGACAACCCCCCCACAATGCAATATGCATAATTAAACTATTAACCCCATAATCCGCCATTCATCCCACATAACGATCTACTTAATAAAATGTATTAACCCCTAAATCTGCCAACCCCACATCGTAAACTACCTAATAAATATATTAACCCCTAATCCACCATTCACCCACATCGCAAAAATCCCTATTAAAACTATTAACCCCTAATCTGCCATTAACCCACATCGCAACAAAGCCTAATAAATCTATTAACCCTAAACCTCCAAACCGACACAATGCAAATAACTAATTAAAATACATAACCCCCTAACCTAACACACCCTAATTTAACAACCAATTACCTTCATTTTAAAAAAATACTTTTACAAACAATTAAAATAAAAAGCTAAACATTACTTAAAAATAAAAAATAAAAAATTAAATTAATCTAAGATTCCAAAAATAAAAAAATTCTAACCGATTACATAAAATAATAAACCAAATTATCAAAATAAAAAAAATAAACCTAGATCCCTATGAAAATTAAAAGCCCCGCCCAAAAATAAAAACACCCCCTAATCTAATGCTAAACTACCAATAGCTCTTAAAAGGGCTATTCCTGGAAGAAGATAGAAGACATCGCCGCTTGGAAGAAGACTTCACCGCCGGACTTCAGGATCCATGAGTACCTATCTGGGGGTTAGATTTAGAATTTATTTTTAATTTTTGTTGGGGTTTGGTTTTTTTTAGATTAGGATTTTAATGCCCTTTTAAGAGCAGTAAAAGAGCTGAATGCCCTTTTAAAGGCTATGTCCATACAAATACAAATACCCCTTTAGGGGCAATGGGTAGTTTAGGATTTTTAGTGTTAGGTTTTTTATTTTGGGGGTTTGGTGGGTGGGGGGTTTTACTGTTTTTAGCGTATCCTGTTTAGTTTTTAGCATATCATGTCCGCTGCACATCAATAATTGCCGACAGCATACGCTGTTGGCATTTATCATTGCACAAGCAGTTAACTAGCACAAAAATCCGAACTTAGAATATTGCTTGAGCGTTCATGTATTCCCCCATAGGAGTCAATGGAGACAAAAGTGAAAACAACCTAACACCCCACTCTCACGCAAACACCATAACAAATGTTGCAAACCCGACATGAAAATATAAATATTTCCTATTCCGATGTTCTTTACGTAACGGAATATGTTCTATTTATTCATAAATACATATTTCTACATAGATCTGATGTTTTTTGCACAAATATATACATAAAGCCACTTTTGTTTAAAACCAGAGAGTGCATTTGCCTTCATATTTGTGTCTGCTGCACCCTGGTCCCAAAGATTAAGGTTCGTGAGAGTGCAACAAGCTGGATTTTTTATATATACTGCTAGGTACAGAACATTGTAATGTGAAAAATTTACAGTAAATTCATAGTTAAGAATTTAAATAAATTTGAATAATGCATAAATGTTTTTACATGTTTTAATCTACTTAATGGCAAAATGTTTTAATGCACTTATATATATATTTATACATATATATTTATGTGTTTATGCGTATATATGCCTGTAAATACATATAGATGTACACACATACATATTATATATATATATATATATATATATATATATATATACACACAGATCATTAGATATGGATATGTACCCTTCGTCCTAGCAAGACAAAGAAGAGGCGCTCTGGTGCAGATAATCCTAGGATATGTGAGGGTAATAGAAGAGAACAATGACTCAATACTCACAAGTGTATTTGCACATGCAGTGCAATAAGTGACGAGCCGAAGCTTAAGAGCCACTCTGATGAAACGGCACTGCAGCCGAGAAACGCGTTGTAAAGCAACTTTTTAAAGTTTTATTAAAGTTTTATATCTGTCCTACCTTGCTCTGAGACAATTATTCTCCACCCTAACATTACTGGGTATAACAATTGCTAGTTCTTGTTCGTTATTTGGACCGGAACGACAGTGGTTTGCCTCAAATTATAACAGCCATCAGTTTTGGAATTATCATCCGGCTTCCCGAGGAACAGCTGATTTGATCATAGGGAGTCAGCCGAACGGCTCTTAAAGATTCGGCTTGTTTGATATTGCACTGGTTGTGCAACTCCATTTGTGAGTATAGGTCCACCGCTATCTGTTGTGTGTCTGACCGTGCTTTGGGTATTCTGCACCAAGGGCGTCTTTTTGCCTTATATTACAGATACACATCTTCATCCTTTGATACGCGACTGTCACACGCAGCTGTTTTGTTCTGAATGAGTCAGCCGAGCGGCTCTGAAGCGTCGGCTCGTCAGTTATTGCACTGCATGTGCAAATACACTTGTGAGTATTGAGTCATTGTTCTCTTCTATATTACCCTCACATATCCTAGGATTATCTGCACCAGAGCGCCTCTTCTTTGTCTTTCTAGGACAAAGGGTACTGTCACAAATATTTTTGGAGAGAGCAGCCACCGATTGGGGTCCTCTTTGATGTTCAAAGATCGGGAGATCTTTTTATTGGGACTATTTGGCACTAATGGACGTTTACCTTCCCATTATTTTCAAGGACTATGTATAAGTATATATAATTAATAGTACATATTTATCATTTGTTTACTTATATGGTATATATTATTGCACAAGGTACACATCACTCATCATATAAGGATATTTTTATTTTACATATTATATGAATATATCATATCAAGATTTAGTATATCACCTGATTGGCTTTTCTATTATTAGGGAGTTGCATAAAATAGGCGCACCTTTTCTCATTGGACACACATTCACATAATTTTTGTGGTGTGGTCTAATTTTTTTCTGAGATATAGATATGTGTGTTTCTCTATGTTAAAGCCGTTTGGCGGCTCTTTTTTCTCTAACTCCCGAGATCTCATATCTTTGAGCACTTATAACTTTTGTGTGCAATAGTTTTTGTTTAATAATTTTTATTAGACAGTGTAATTATAAGTGTAAGTGAACTTTTGTAATGTATTTTTTATGTGTTTTATTTTCGCCAAACACTTAACCACAGCTCTGAATTTGCGGTAATGAGTCTAGCAACTTGTAATATCAGTGCAATCGATAGTGAAAACTCTCATGAAATACTTTGCACGCCACTTGTTATCTAGCCCTAAATCTGTTATAAACTAAGTAGTTTCATAAGCTGACAGCAGATGACGAGTCTTTGAGCAATGCACAACATCAGCTGTCACTGGTGCTCATCAGTTGTCTGTAGGTACTCGTATAAAATATATTATCTTATTGTTGACATTTGTACAAATAGGAAAACTAGTGATTGGAAAATGCCTCAGGTCCTTGCCATTGTCACTCTTGTGTAAATAATTTGTAATGTCAAAATTTGAGAGATGACTTTGTAAAAGTAAATTGGTGCATAAGAGGTTGAGAGAGGGAATCGGGGGGACTGGATATTCTCCTGTATCATATAACAGCAGGTAGCGCTGTCAGAGAACAGTTACTTGTGAATTTACGTATAACTGACATTCCACTGGCAGCTTTGACTGTTGATATGTGAGAGCTGAGGTTTGCTTTCATTTCTCTTTCTCTTGAAAGCTTTCTTCTATCTGGTAAATGCATTGGCCCCTACTGCTGTGGTCTGGATGATTAAAGGGCCATAATACCCAAATGTTTAAACACTTGAAAGTGATGCAGCATAGCTGTAAAAAGCTGACTAGAAAATATCTCCTGAACATCTCTATGTAAAAAAGAAAGATATTTTACCTCAAAAGTTCCTCAGTAGCCACATCCCATTGTAAAGGATTTCTAAGCAGCATTTTAGTATGTCTGTCCTGGGATGAGCCTCGTGCACTCTCATATTTCCCTATTCAGCTTACTATGAAATCTCATGAGAGTTAAGTCAAATCTCATGAGATCACAGTAA